>NC_061820.1:26571867-26576867 GCF_019202785.1 Penaeus chinensis | reverse complement strand
ATGGTGCATGGGTGGAGGTGGAGTACGATGGTGGTTGTGGTAGTGGGGGCGGGAGCTTTTTGGTGTTGTGGTGTGCAGGAGGGGGAGGTGGTCGGGGATTGGGGTGGTAGGTGCTGGGAGGCTGAAGTTTTGGGGGGTCTGCTTATGGTGGTCAGATGGAGGGCGTGATTTGCGTGGGGATAGTGCGGGTGATATAGGGTGATGCTGGGGGGGTGCTCGTGGTGGTGATGGGAGTGCTGGTGGGGGTGTGGGGCAGGGGGGGATGGTCGGGTGGTGATGGTGGTGTTGGCTCGGGGTGCTGTCAAGCTGATTGTGATCGTGGTGAACGATGTCTGACTGGTGATTGTGGTGGTTCATGGGGACTGGGGGAATGCGTGAGTGGGTGCGGGTAGTCGAGTGCGTGGGGGATGAGTAGGGAGAGAAAGGGCTTGGGGGAGTGAGTGTGTGAGGGGAAGTAAGAGGGAAAGGCGATAGGAAACGAAATTCTGGCAACCGGGTGGATACTAAGGAGGAGTTGGTGGGGGAGGGTTGAACGGGGATTAGAGAAGAGAACGGGCGACACGATGCACAGCGCCAAACACAAAGAACGAGAGACCGAGAACGCGAACGAGAAGAGCTACCGAGTACATCACAGGCGCTCGACGCAGGGCGACCCCGACACTCCCTACAGCCTAGGAACCAGGGGGGGAAACCGAAAAGAGGGAATAGATATCTTCCCCGCGAAACGAGGAAGAGAGAAATATAAGACCCGAGAGAAGAAAAGCAAAGAACAGAGCCAACACCAAATCAGCGCGAAACAAGAGAAAAAAGGAGGAAAGAAGAAAGAAGAGACCGAGTCGAAGCATCGAGAGCGTAGGAGGAAGAACAGGACAAGCGAAGAGAGCAGGTGCCAACACGGACCAAGAACAGGGATACACTAACACATCCCCCACTAATCAGAATAGATAGGAAGAGGAGGTGAAGAGCAGAGATAGCAGAGAGATACACAAAGGCAACCAGGAATAGAGGCGAAGGAAGATAGAAAAGGCAAATAGCCGCGAGAGAAAAAGGGGGGAGGAGAAAAAAGGGCGCGGAAACCGCTCACAGAGCAAGCAGATTCATGTAGGGGCGGCGAGCAGGGAGAGATAGGAGGTGAAGGGCCGGCTAAAGTACGGCAGGAGGAGCCAGAGAAAGGCCGCACCGTAAGGTAACAGAAGAAAAGTGAACAGTCCAAGGGGACAGACGAGCAAGCGAATCGCCGAGGACAATAAAAAAGGAGCCAGGACCCGAAGCTGAAAAAGTCAGAAGAAAGAGAAAAACACCAGAAGAAACAGAAAACACCTCAAAAAAAGCTGAGGAGCAAGAAAAAGGATAAAGAAAAGAGAAAGGCGGGCGACCCGAACTTAAAGCGCTACGCCACTCAAAAAACAGCGAGGGGAGCGGAAAAAACTATACGGAAAAAGCACGGAAAGAGGCCGAAGGAAAAAAGAGCGGAGACGGTAAAAAGCGCAACGCAATTGAAAGAAGAATGGAAGGACAAAAAGGAAAGGAGAAAACGGAAAAGGTAACGGACTGCAGCACAGGATCTGAGAGAAGGAAAGTAGCAAGAAGCGGATGAAAGGAAAAAACAAAAAACGCGAAAGCAAGGAAGTCAGAGATCAGCACGCCAGAAGACAAGAGAAAGCGGTAAAAGATGGGGCAAAACCGCGCAAACAGACGGGATGGAGGAAAGGGAAGAGAAAGTGGGGAAGGAGACCGAAGGGAGAGAACGGAGGAGACTACGCCGCGGCGTTGAGGGGTAGAATGATAGCGGCGCAGAAACGGGGGAAAAAAAAGCAGAGAAGAAATGGCAAGCGAAAAGGATAAAGAGAACTGACAGAAAGAAAATTGAAGAAAAAGCAGAAAAGCGATAGAATGTGGCAGAATGGCAAGCCTAAAAAGAAGAAGAGCAAAATAGAAAGAAAGGGAAACAAAGAACAAAACAAGCATGTCACGAGGAAGAAACGAACTCACAGTAAGAAAGAGACGGACGGAAAGCGAACGGCGAAAATAAGCAGAGAGAAGAGGGGGAGACGGGGGAAAGTAGCATGAGAAGTAGAAGAGGGAGTGAACGAAGAGGGATAAACCAGAGAACAAAGGAGAACGAGGCGAGGGTGAAAAAGTGTAAAGTAGGGAGAGAACGACGAAGCAGACTAGGGGTAAAAAAGAAGGAGGGGCAAAACAAAAAGAAGGCAAAGAGAAAAAGTGGAAAATCGAAGGAGAAGGGAACAGGCACAAGGCAAGTAGCAGGAAAGAGAGAAACAAGGGCAAAAAACAAAAGACAACAGGAGGGAGAGATTGGAGAATAGGACCCTCCCGCCCAAACGGTCAGAGGGAGGCGCAGGGCACCTCCCCCCCTCCCCCGCCCGCACTCGCCCCGACCCGCCGGCGCCCGGCCCCTTCTTTTTTGCCTCACCGGCGGCCGAACGCCCACCCGCGCCCCGCGCCTCCGCCCCTGGCCCGCCGAGCAGGCACGCGGGCAGCGCCGCGGGCGGCGACACAGAAGAGAGGAGTAACGCCGCAAGAAAGACCAACCCAACGCGCCCCAGACACGCCCGAACCGCACACACCCAGAAAGCCAAAAAAACCGCAAGCAAGAAAAAACCACAAAAGAAAAAGCACAGAGACGAAAAAAAGGCCAGGGACACAACGACCGGCCCCAGCCCACCCACCGCCCCAAATCCCCAACCAACCAACCGCCCCACAATCTGAAAACCCCCGACCCAACAAGCGACCAAACCCACAAAAGAGAATACATCAAGGGGTGCACGCAAATAAGAACAAAAAAAAAAAGAAAAAAAAACACACCGACACAAGAAGGCAAAAAAAAACGAGCACGGCACCACGCCACCACACACACAAGCCGAACCGGAACACGGACCCAGCGGACGCCTCTCCCTACTCACTCCCTGGCACACGCAGAGACAAAATTAGGAAAGGACAAGCCAACACGGGAAAAGGAGACCAGAGAAGGGGAAAGATACAAGTAGAAAATCAAGACTAGAATCAAGAAAAGAAAAAAGCGAATTAGGGAAATAGCAACACAGGGGAAAGGCATAAATAGTAGAATCATAAGAAATAAAGGGAGATGGCGAGATGGCTAGAAGAAATCCACGCAGATATGCTAACAGAGAGAGAAAAAGCGAAGCAGACGAAGCAAAAACGAAGGAATAAAAGAAAGTAAGGGATAGAATAGAGCGCATACAATAAAGCAGCAAATACAATCAGAAAGAACAAGCATAGAGGAACTATATTAAGAAAAGATCTAAGACGAAGAAAAAAAAAGAAAGAAGCAGACTGCACGATAAACAGAAAATAAAAAATTATCGGATACATTGACAAAAGAACTGGAAGGAATTGATAAGAATTAAGAGAGAGAAAGAGCACGAAAAAAAGGAAGAAGAATTGGGGGGGAAAAGTGGGGAGGAAGCGCGACTCAGAAGAAGGAAAGGGGGAGGGAGAAAGGATCGAAAACAAAGGATAATTAACACCTAAACAGCAGAGCAGGACGCGACTACCGATAGCCCCCCAGAGAAAATGAGTAGACGAACAATACCCACAAACACCCAACGCGAAAGAGAAGAGCAAGAGAAAGAGAACTAGGAAGAGAGACAGGCAGAACGAGAACGTGAGGCACGAGATACGCGACGGCGAAAGCGAGAAAGAAGAAATAGAGAAAGAGGAAAGAAGAGAGAGCAACGGGCACGGCGAAAACAGCCGACCGAGAAAGGGCCTCATCATCACTATCTACCACCGTGGCGCCCTCTCCCCTCTCCCTCTCCCTCTCCCTCTCCCTCTCCCTCTCCCTCTCCCTCTCCCTTCCCTTTCCTCTCCCTCTCCCTCACCCTCTCACTTCTTCCTCTTTTCTACCTCTCTTCCCCTCTCCCTTCCCTCTCACTCTCCTTCTCCCTCTCCTCTCCCTCTCCACTTTCCCTCTCTCTCTCCCCTCTCCTCTCCCTCTCCCTTTCCCTCTCAGCTTCCTTCTCCCTCTCCCTCTCCCTCTCCTCTCCCTCTCCCTCTCTCCCTCTCTCCCTTCTCCCTCTCCTCTCCCTACACTCTCTTTTCTCCCTCTCCCCTTCTCCCTCTCCCTCGTCCCTCTCCCTCCTCCCTCTCCCTCTCCTCTCCCTCTCCCTTTCCCTTCTCCCCTTCTCCCTCTCCTCTCAATCTTCCTCTTTCTCTCCTCTCCCTTTCCCTCTCTCTTCCCTTTCCCTCTCCCTCCCTCTCCTCTCCCTCTCCTCTTCTCTCTTTCTCCCTCATTGTTAAAAACATTCTACTCTCTTCTGCCGCTAAACCATGTTAAAGTCAACGACATAGAGTGACCTGTAAAATGCCACAAAACAAGAATATCAATTGGGTACCAGAAAGAGAGGACAGGGAGGGAAAGAAAAAAGGAAGAAGAGAGAGTGGAGACGTGAGATAGATAAATATACTATATATATAGATAGATAGTTATTATCGATAAGCATAGATAGATAGAAGATGAGAGAGAGAGCGAGAGAGAGAGAGAGAGAGATCGAGAGAGAGAGAGAGAAAGAGAAGGAAAGGAAGAGAGAGGGAGGTAGAGAGGAAGAGAGAGAGAGAGAGAGAGAGAGAGAGAGAGAAAGAGAGAGAAGAAATAGAGAGAGGAGAAAAGGAAAAAAAAGAGGAGAGAGAGAGGGGGAGGGGGGAGGGGGGGAAAGGAGAAAAGGAAAAGGGGGAGAGAGAGACGGGCAGACAAGAAGAGAGAGAGAGAGAGGGGAGAGAAAAAAGGGAGGAGAGGAGAGGGGAGAGAGAGAGGGGGAGGGGGAAGGGGAGAGAGGAGAGAGAGACTTTAAACGACAATATGATACCTTACGTAATGGGGCTCTTTACAAATCTCACCACAAATCACTTTTCTGAGTCAGAAATCCAGGCGTTGATTTAGAATTACTTTATTAAAACGAACAAAAAAATCAACGATGAAAAGAAGGAGGCGAGACGGCAATATTAAAAACAAGATGGGA
>NC_061820.1:26556867-26559367 GCF_019202785.1 Penaeus chinensis | reverse complement strand
AGAGAGAGAGAGAGAGAGAGAGAGAGAGAATGAGAGAGAGAGAGAGAGAGTGAGAGAAAGAAAGAGTGATAAGGAAAAAAACAAACAAAAAAAAACAGAGACAAAAGGAAGAGAAGGAAGAAAAAAAGAAACAAGAAAAAAACAGAACAAAAACAGTACAGCGAAGAAGCCAAGCAACAAAAGAAAACAAAGAAAATTGGAAATAAGAGTTTTCAAAATGCTAAAAGGAACTCGACGGAATATGCAAACGAAGGAGTGGCGGAGGGAGGGGGAGGGGGGAGTGAGGGAGTGGAGGGAAGGGATGCAGCGTCGTCTGGGCTTAGTTTTTTGTTTGTTTATGTGTTTGTCGCTGGTACTTTGAAGGAAGTTCTATTCAGAATTTTAAAGGGACTTGTGGTTTTCATACACTGAAGTTGAATTGGATTTTACACTGACAGTGACCAAAAGCACAGTGAAAGTAACTATACTAAATATAATACTAATGCTACTGTTGTTGATAATGAGAGCAAAAGTAGTGATAAGTGAACAGAAGCATTCATTCAAAAAAGGAATAATACAATAATAATTCAAAAAGTCCCGATGATAATGATGATAGTAATAACGATAATAATAACAATGATTATATTACTACTAATAATGACAATGATGGTTATGTCTTTAATCTTAAAGGTGATAATGATAATAGTAGTAATAATAACAATAATGATTCTGCTACTACTACTACTACTACTAATAGTGATTGTAATAATGATTATAATAATGATAATATTAATAACAATAATGATAGTAATAAAATAATAATAACTGAAATAACAATGATGATACTAAAAATAATGATAATAATAATAATAACAATGACAGCAATGATAATAATAATAATAACAAATACAGCAATGATAATATTAACAACAACAATAACAATAACAGGTATAAGAATAATGATACCACAGTAAACCTTGTTAATGCAAACAGCATTCACGACCCGCCTGGCGCTTCCTACATCCCTCCCACACCCTCTGCGCTTCCGCCGGTGTTCCTGCCCGAGGCGGACGCAGCCGCTCGCACCTTTCCCTTCAACAAAAATGTCAATATGACACATGTGCACTCATTCATAGATTCATAAAGGGTAACTATCCCCATTGATTAATGGCTCTACATACAATAGGTAACGAAACAGGCAAACAGGATAGATTACCTTTCCGCACGTCAAAAAGTCATTTACGGAAACAGGGGTGAGGCAACAACCTAACACAAAGTATTTTATACATTTCCAGCCTGAATACTTTTAAAATGAAATTGTTAGTGACATCATACAAACAATGTATCTTAATTTCTAATGATGTGACCATCTTATTTTCAAACTCTCCTACTAATGTACCTGATAATGATTTCTGCTTATTCTATAGTACTGTTCCCTAATGTCTTTTGAATTTGATTCTGAATTTGAAACCTTGAGCAACCCCCCGGGTAGGAGGTGGGGGGGTTGGGGGTTGAGTTCGCTGGGTTTGCTCAAGGTTTCAAATTCAAAATCAAATTCCAAAAGACATTATTCCATTACAGCGGTTCTTTTTTCAATAGATGAGTTCGCTTTAAGCTACTGCCGGAGGAATTTGACACTCCAGCGGGCGGAAGCAAGCACCTGCCTTCGAGGGGAACCGCCCAACCGAAGGGGAGACGTCCTCGACAGCCGGGCAGAAGGAATCCAACTCGAAACCACCACGTCCTTAACCCCCCCTCCACCCCCCCCTCAACGAGAAATACCCCTGTCTCGTTGACTTCGCAAGGCATCGTCCGACTTCCGTCTCGGTGATAATAATGGTGATAATGGTAATGAATGTGATAACAATGATGCTATTATCAATAACGAAAACAAAAACTGTAGTAAAATAATTTTGATTTTGAGGATGAAAGTAATAACAATAATAATGATCATGACTATAATAGTAATAATAATAATCATAATGATAATAATGATAACAATGATAATAATAACAACAACAACAGCAATAATAATAATAATAATAATAATAATAATAATAATAATAAAAATAGTAATAATAATGATAATAATAATAATAAAGAAAGTGATAACCATAATAATATTAATGATACTACTACTAATAGAATGATAATAGCAACATTGGTAATGATAATAATGTAATATGATATGATAATAAAAATGAAAAACAATAGTAATAACAACAACAACAATAATAATAGTAATAATAACAATAATAGTAATACTAACAATAATGGTAATAATAACAATAATAAGGATAATGGTAATAATAATAACTATGAAAACAATAACAATAATAATACCAATAACAATTACAATGATGATGATGACCATGATGATGCTGATGATAACGCAAATAGTAGTAGTAGTAGTAATGATGATGATGATGATAATAATAATGATAATAATAATAATAATAATAATAACAATAATAATAACAACAACAACAACAATAACAATAATAATAATAGTAATAATAAT
>NC_061820.1:26541867-26549367 GCF_019202785.1 Penaeus chinensis | reverse complement strand
TGAAACCGAAACGATCGCTATGAGTTGATTCGGAAATGTTGATACTTGTTTTCAAAGCTCGGAACAGATGAAGCTTCATAATGAGTTTAAATAGTGTTTTGGAGTTGATATGGCAAGGGCCTCGTATCATGCCAATATTAACAATGGAGATCTCACAGACCATTCGTAATGTCAAAATTACGCTTTACTCTGAGGGGCTATCGAGAACCGAAATATTAAAATTAGGTATTTCGAAGCCAACCGTGTCTCTGTGGATTCAGCGCCACTAAGCAACTGGATCCAGCAGAAACAAGGCCAGAAGTGAGTACCCTAGATGCACGACGGAGGAAGAAGATCAAGTATATATCATTCAAAACTATAAATCAATGTGCTATATAAAAGACAAATAGGAAGCTTGCACTGAAGTGCATGAATATCATGCGCTAATGAAAACCATTTGAAACTGATTGGCAACACCAATTACATCTAACTGGGTTGAGAAGGGGGCATGACCGGTGGTTAAGTGCCATGTCCCCTTATTTATTTTCATTATTTTTTTCTTTCTTTAACAATCTATAGCTACTACAAGCGATGCAAACCTATTTTGCTCTGCTGGCTACAGCACACGCACTGTCAGAAATCGCTGGGCAGCTTGAGTGGATGTCCGGCAAATTTACTGGGTGTACCTGCGTGGAAATCCTGGACGAGATGTTTCTACCATCGGTGAGGGCCATGGTGTTCCCCGAGTTGGAGCCGTTTTACCTCGTCCAGGATAACAGCCCTATTCACACGAGCAGTGTCTTAAAGACGTGATTTCGGCAACAACCAAATCGCCAGATCTCAGTCTCATTGAAAATATTTAGGCAGCCATGGGCAGAAACTTCCCCCAAGGTCATACTCATAATTGTCATATCATCATTGACCAAACAATTACGTCGTGGGAGGGATTGCGCTCTGCAGTTTACGGTGGCATTAGTGGCATCCATACCACCAGACTTGCCGGCGTTCGCCAAGCTGGTGGCGGTAACACGAAATACTAACAGTATTATATATTTCAAAACGCTAGATATTTTAGATGTAGCCGAGCGAAGTGAACCAAAAATGAGAAAATTAGTTATTCTAGGGGTATTTTAAGCTATATCTGGATCTATATAGGTGTAGATAGTAAAAAAAGTCAAACACTGTGGCCCTTGGGGGGTAAACATTCTATGGAGGGACAAGTGCTCACCCTTCTCAGGGATACCAATATTAGGTCGAGCTCACAGCACTTTTTCAACTGTTTTCGTCGTTGTATCATGTTGTCAAGTCAGAAAGAGTAAAGATACTGTTTTATTTAGCGAGTGTACGTTTTACCTGGAAGTGTAGCTAACAGTTAGGCACCGACCTAGAAGCTCATAATACAATCTTTATATGTAAAAATATATATAGTAATATAGTAAAAAGAACATGATTATGACAATTGATAGTCAAGCGGACGTTTCAAGCTCAGTGTAATTAGCAAGCCAATAATACCGTCCCATATGATACTTATGGTTTACTATTTTACGTTTTATTTATCATCAAGCTCAGATTTATGGTTACGAAAATATCAGCAGGTTCAACAGTCTTCTGGAATTCTGGACTGTCGCTTTTTTCCGTATAGCGGACAAAATTCTGTATAATTACAGTCCTTATACTACTGCGTCGAACTCGTTTTTAATTAAAGTATGAGATAATAAATAATTCTACATTTACGAGTGACTCGAAAAGTAGGGAAAATGTTATCTACTACTGTTTGGTTTAAGTTTACAATTAATGATATGCGATATTTTGTAACCATAGAACACATGCCTTCTAATGACTGAAAAGGGGAACTTGTTCAGTGGCTGAGTTAGGAATAATAAGATAGAGGGACTGCGTCACTGCAAGCTGACAATGTCTGAGTTCCTCGTTGCCAGATGTAGCGCCATTGAATCCTGCACAATCGTACATGATACTTCCATGTTTGTCCTGTTTTAATGAAAAAAAAAAAAAAAAATCAGCTACAGACACTGAAAATAACATTACTCTTCTAGTAACATATTTAAGCGTGAGATTCTGGAATCAGAAACGGCATGAGTGCTTGAGGGGACCAGTTGCGCAGCTTCCATGGGCGACTCGCTACTGTTCATGTCCATATTTTCTTAATGTTCATATCAATTAAATGATAAGGGCATCATTGATTTTCCGTCTTCATCCCCCTCCCCCCTAAGGGCTATTCTTCCACGATCTTTTCGCTCTGGTCGTAGCTTAAAAAATGCTCCTACAATAGCTTT
Organism: Penaeus chinensis; assembly: GCF_019202785.1. Lineage (NCBI taxonomy): Eukaryota > Metazoa > Arthropoda > Malacostraca > Decapoda > Penaeidae > Penaeus > Penaeus chinensis. The sequence continues at coordinate 26,547,094 of NC_061820.1, read as the reverse complement.
TTTTTTCTGTGGGAGGGGGAGAAACTGATTGTGGTCTTTCGCCAGCCTCCCCCCTCCCCAGCGAGAGCACCACGATTGAATTGTCATCAGGTCTACAGTGAGATTGTCAGTTACTATTGCCCTGGTTGCCGGAGCAGGAATATCAGTATAGAGGGAGGTATCATCAGCATATACTAACATTTTATTAGAAATGTCGGACCAAATATTACTTATATATAAAATGGAGAGCAAAAGGCCAAGAACACCACCCTGAGGAATTCCAGAAGACACAGCTAAAACTACCATTAATGTGAACATGCCTGTTGTCTACCTGTCAAAAATTAAGTTACAATACTTTAAACTTTCCCACAAACACCAACAGATTGGAACTTAAAAGTCAAACCTTTGTGGTTAACAGTGTCAAAAGCTACAGTAAATCCAGTGACCCTTATCTAAAGTAGACTGCATTTCATGCACCAACATAAACAATGCATCATTGCAGCCGAGTCCCTTTCTAAAACCAAACTCTGGAAGAAATAGTCTCAAATATACAGAAAGACGTTTAAAAACCTTAGATAAAATTGTCGTAATTGAAATGGACCTATATTCAGTAGGTGAAGACTGTAGTGAGCATTTGGGAATAGGGGTAACATTATTAACGCGCCAGCACTCTGAAAATGACCCGTGACGAACTAAAAGGCGTAAGATTACAGCTAATTTAGGAGTAAATTGACCATTTAGTATTTTTAGAATCAAAGGAAACAAGCCATTAGGGTCTACTCCACCATATTCGCCTAATTCTGATAAAAGATACATGATTTTAGAGGACCTGAAGGCAAAATAATTAAAGCATGGTAATGGATGACATGAAACAGGTAGTTCAATATCCTCTAAACTTTGTTTAGCATTCCGCTAGCAAGGTAGCTTTCTCAATTGGACTATAAATAACACTACCATCAGGCTTCATTAAAGAGAAATGGAGGACTCAACACCAATTATAGATGCTTTAAGCGTTGACTACCATTTATGAGGCTGTGACGCTTCTGAGAGAACTTCTTTCAAATAAGCATTATAATCAGATTTAGCCTCCTTATAAATATTAGTTGCTGTATTTCGCATGACAACATAATTTTCCCAACAAGGACGAGTACGGTTAGCAGACCAGAGATTTTGAGTAGTATGGTTGTCTCTATAAACCTGGTGACATCGTTCATTAAACCATGCATTATCAAGTGAACGCTATTTAAGAGTTTTGCTGGGTATAAACCTCTTTTATGATGCCCAACAATAATAAATTCAGAACATTAACAGGCCAAGGAGCATTATAAACACCTCATCAAACAATGCCATCAAAAGCATGGTAATCATCATCGTAATTATTTCTAGATTTTAAGAAGACTTGTCAAGTTAGGGTAAAACCTGATATTGGAAATGGTGGTCAAAACAACCAATTGGCGTGATGGACTCTTCATCAATTACCCCTCCCGCATCGGTTAAAAAAAGACCTAAAAGATTACCATTAATGTAAGTTGTTCCGAGGACTAACTGCTGAAATATCTAAGGCAGAAACGCCATGTCGGTCAGTTGGGGACATTATTAAAATTGCTTATAAAAATAAAGCACGATTTCTCTCGAATGGAAATGTGTCAGTAAATAATCAATCCGATGCTGTCATCGGAATTGGGACTTCTATAAAGACTAAAAATGTAGAAATTATTAAAATGACTACACATTCACAACCATGTACTCATGACAACCGCATCCATACTTCGTAAAACGACTAGCTTTCTCTCTCTTTTTCTGTCCTCTTTCTGCCCTCTTTCTCTTTCTCTCTCTTTTTCTGTCCTCTTTCTCTCTCTTTAAAATCAACTCTGAGGTGTGCCTCATGTCTGAGACCAGAGTTTCAGCACAATAATGTCAAATTTAGTTGAGATAACTGCATGTTCATTCAGATTCCCGCGAAGTTGCAATACTTTGGACGGTTAGAACCAGGATTAAACTCAACATCACCCGACAACAAAACAATAATTCCATCAAAAACAATAAGACCATAAATTTGAGAAAAACTCAATCATAAAAAATCCAGAGATTCTTTGTACCCCTTACCACTGGCTGGGGACTGGGGGCCATTGCTAAATCGACATTCAGGACTGTAATAAGATATCGTACAAGTAAGAAAGAAAATATGAGAAAGAAATGAGAACAAGAAATGCAGGGCTATGCCTACCCACAATAAGGAGGTGGATGAATTCTGGAATGTATGGTTGACATTCCTCTTCTTACATTCGTTTTAATCAGTCCCGAAATTTAAAGTTCTTGTGATGGTTGGTTGTTTCTTGGTCTGGTTAAACCCCATATTTGGCTCTTATGTGTAATTCATCTATGATTATATATATATGTATATATATATATATATATATATATATATATATATATATATATATATATATATATTTATATGTGTGTGTGTGTGTGCGTGTGCGTGTGCGTGTGCGTGTGTGTGTGTGTGTGTGTGTGTGTGTGTGTGTGTGTGTGTGTGTGTGTGTGTGTGTGTGTGTGCGTGTGTGTGTGTGAGTGTAGATATGTATATATATATACATATATATAATATGTGTATACACACACACACACACACACGCACACACACACACACACACACACACACACACACACACACACACATACATACACACACACACACACACACATTTCTATTTTTCAGCTCTTGATACAAAAGAAGACATAAAAACAGCCAGATCAGAAATGGATAAAGATAGAAATACAGTGAAGAGGATAATTTATTGAAGAACAAAAAAAGGTAAGAATTAGTGAGAACGAGACGTAATACGTGATAAACTACAGAAATTATCTGTGATTACTAGTTCTCTTTATTTTCTTCAGGTAGCATGTGGTTTTCCTCATATTACCTGGGAATCAAATGCTAGAATAGTTTCCCCTACACACTTGCATTTTCTATGATAGAAGACTTTCGTTTTCATGGTAAATGGTAAACTATAGGTTACATGTCAATTACATGGTTTATATGAATTATGGACAAGGTACAAGATAAGAGAAATTTATGAAACGATTTTCTGTAAGATATGAGTATCTAAATGATTTGTGTGGTGGTAAAGATAAGAGTGAATCGAAAGCAATAAAAAACGATAAGCCATTTTACAGCAGAGAGCAATAGCTTATTGAGGAAGTGATAAAACCTCGATTCGATATTGTGGCGGACTGAAGCAGCAGCACTTGTGTGGAAGCAATATTCCCTGCATGGATGGAGGAGCCCCAAAGAGGATCTGCTCTGGGGAATTAAACCTCTCGAGGCCAGATTGGAGTGTGTCTATAGAGGGTAATCTTTAATCAATGTCTTTATTGTTTTATTTTCGAGATTAATATCGATATCGGAAGCAATGGGAACAGCAGAAGTATAGGCAGATAGGTCTGTATATCGTCGAAAACATTTGACGAGTTTATTTTTGTCCAGTTTGAAACCCCGAAGCACGTTCTTGTTATTAAGGAGGCAGACGTAAAACTGGAACGAGTGGAACAGAAAGAGTGAAGAGGATAATTTATGAAGAGAAGAAGAAAAGGTAAGAAATAGTATAGACGACATACGCGATAAACTGAAGAAATCTATCTCAGCTACATAATTTCAAAGGAATCTAGCCAAGTGCAATAGAGACTGGCGCAGCGAAGAAATACCGAAGTAGGCAGATTTTAAGCCGCGGGCAGCTGAAGTCTGCGAGTCAAGGCACAACTCAAGTCAAGGTTGGCACAGATCCCAACCGTGCAAACGTGATCAAGACGTTAATTACCATGATGTAAATTTTATTTGAAACTGGACAGTGTAACAAAATGCAGAATTTGTTCATTTTTTTGTTTTGTGAGCTTCATTAAGAGAGAAAAAAAGAAGACTCTAAGGTATTTGCTCTATACATGGCTGATGAAGATCGAACATGTCATTGTTATTGTTTTTGGATATTTTTCAAATTTTCGTAAAATATATTGTCAATATTATTTACTTGTTCGTTTCCATATTTTTCAAATTATCATGATTATTATTATTATTACATTAACATTATTATTATTATCATTATCATTTTACGAAGACATGCATGGTTTTCGTAATCATGACAAAGCACCTGACAGATATGCATCCACTCCAAACATCGCGTGGGTCATCGGAACACAATGTTATCTCTCACCAAACAACGGTGTCTTCGATCATTCAATTATGACAATTAATCACAATCCCCCCCCCCCCCCCCCACACACACACGACTCTCCTTACCCACGTTATCGTTCGTGCGGGAGATGCCTGATAGCGGTTGCTAATTAGGCTGCTTGTCTCTTCGTCTGCCTTTCTGTCTGTCAGTCTCTCTCTCTCTCTCTCTCTCTCTCTCTCTCTCTCTCTCTCTCTCTCTCTCTCTCTCTCTCTCTCTATATATATATATATATATATCTCTGCTAATAATGATGATGATGATAATGATAATAATACTAATGATGATAATAATAATAATACTAATAATGATAATAATAATGATACTAATGATATTGATAATAATAATAAAATAATAATAAGAATATAAATAATACTAATAGTAATAATAAATAATATAATAGGAAAGATAATGATAATATCAATAATAATAATAATAATAATAATAATAATAATAATAAAAATGAGAATAATAATAATAATGATAACTATTATGATAATGATAATAATGATAATAATAATGATAATGATAACAATAATAAGGATAAAAATGATGGTAATAATAATGGTAATAATAGAATTGTTGCTAACAAGAACATTTTTGATGATGATATGGGTAATGACAGTAATGATAATAATGGTAATAAAAATAATAGATAAATTATAAGAAATAATGATACTAGTATTTTTGATAACATTCACAACAACAAAATGAATGATGGTGATAATGATATGGATAATGATGGCAACGATAATAATAATAATAATGACAATAATAAAAACAGTAAAAAAAAATTGTGATCATAATTATAATGATAATAATAATGATGATGATGAAAGTAATAAAAGTAATAATAATAATCGCACGAACGATAGTATCATATCATCATAATAGCAATGATAATAGTAATAATATTGATAATAATAATGATAATCATTATCATTATTATTGTTGGCATTACCAATACTACTACTAATAATATTGATAATAATAATTGATAAATAATAATGGTAATACTA
>NC_061820.1:26526867-26529367 GCF_019202785.1 Penaeus chinensis | reverse complement strand
TATTTGCGTTATAGTTTGTGTTTTGTATTGATTTATTTTATACTCTTTGATATTATTGTAGTTGTTGCTTTTGTTAAACGCTATGCCATTCACTTTTCCTCTTCGCTTCTTGCAACGCATGGAGGTACCTCTGAATGGGTCTATTTTTAGCAACTGAGAATGTTTCAATGTTGCCTGTGCAGGAGGAAATAATAACTGCACATGTTCCTTGGTGTTATCATTATTAACATTATTGTTAATGTTATTATAATCTTATTGTTATTATTATTTTCATCACTGCCATTATTGATACTATTTTTATCATTATCATTATTGTTATTACTACTGTCTTTATCAGTATTATCATTATCATCTTCATTATTATTATTATTATTATTATTATTATTATTATTATTATCATTATCGTTACCATCATATCCTTATTATTATCTTTATTATCACCATTATTATCATTATCCTTTTTATTATCGTTATTGTTAAAATTATTATTATTATCATTATTATTATAATCACCATTATTATTATTACTATCATTATTATTATTATTATTATTATTATTATTATTATCATAATTACTAAGTGATTGTCTCCAGTTCTTTGTTCTTCTAGGTCTTCTACTCCAGCTTCGAGACAGCACTTTCCTAAAATACGTGAGCTGTACCGAGAATGGCCGACACCTGTGCAGTTCCAGCAGAGTCAGGCAGATCTAATTTCCTTCGAGATGGTTCCGCGTGCACCAATCACGATGGGTCTCGCTATCACTTTCGGGGCTCTGTGAATTCTCCTGAACTCGAATGTTCGGGCCTCATATCGCTCCACGTTCTCCTCCTCGGTCCGTATGGCGTTCTGGTCCGCTGATATGGCTATGTCAGTTAGGGCCCACTTCTGTGTATCTTTTTGTACTGGAGTAATATCGATTGTGCTTTAGATACTTATCTGTATAGATAATCATGACTCGGGTAATTCTAATATTATTCTCTGCGACTGCCAAGGCTTGATGGTCGTAACACTTGTCGATACACTCGATTCCTGGAGGACCACTTTGTCATGCTGCTTACCTAACTCTCTCTGGACAAGCTTATTTACATACACTGACAATGTACCTTACTGTTGTCGTGGAGTCTCCACACAGTCTAAATCTAATTAGCGGTGTCCATAAGGTGTTATCTATGATGTGTTTAATCGAATTTGTTCTTAAGGCTGTTCCTGAGCAGCTAGGATCAAGCCTTCTGCTTCCTTCAAAAACCTATTTTTTAGTCATCTCCAGGAATCTTTTGCAGCTACGTCTGTTCATGCAGATCTTTCTCCTTCAAGTTCCTGCTTTTCTCCTTTGGCGTTCTCTTCTTATAGTCCTGGAGATTCTGTTCTTTAACTAACACCTTCTCCTTTAAAACAGCTTGAAGCATAAACGCTGTGTTCTCGTGTTCTCTCTGAGCTAGCCATGTAAGGACATGTACTTCTTCCTTATGCATTCCTCGGCGCTAACCAGTCCTTTTCTTCGTTCCTTCATCAGCAGGTACAGTTGCACAACATTACTTCTGGTGTGGAGACATCCATTTTTTGCTAAGAATTTCCTAGTTTTTCTGTCCATGCTGACTACCTCTTCTATCGTTCAATCCCCAGTACCTGTATTGTAATGTAGTGTACCAGCAAGCCAGGCATTGGTGCCACTGATCATATATCTTGCGGATATCATTTTGCCTTTTATCTTGGTGTTAAGGAAAAGTAGTCTTCAACTTCCCTGATGTGCTGGTCACCTGATAGTTTTATTCCTCTGCTGCCAACCTGTCTTCCCTTGCTACTTTCTTAGTACCAAATTTTTTATTCTCTACTACAGCATATCTGAGATATACGAAGTACCATTCTCCTCAAGGTGTTAATTTTCTATTCACTTTTCCCTTTATTTCTGTTTCATTGTCTTTGGATTTTCTCACTCCTGTTGAGATCTTTTGCCCAAGTTTCAACGCTGCTTAATCCTCTCCTTTCATTCTTTCTGTGGTGACATAGGCAGCTGCATACAGTAAATACTCTAGTTCTGTGATGTAAGTTTGAATCCTCTGTGTGGCTTCTCTGATTTTCCCAATCTCTGTTTCTCTCTCTCCTAGAAGCATCACCTTTAGGATCCTTCTAGGAGAGCAATGGTCTCTGGCAGAACTCTTCCTGGGCTCTCGAATAGGGTATAAAGGGTTTCTTTCCAGCCGGGATGTTGTTTTCGCTTCTGTCGTTCTTGGGTTTTAGGAGCTGTTTCTAGGTCTAGTGCATCTGTGGGGTTATGCTCAGTCTTCTAATGTTCATTTCTTACTCTCATACCTACTTCCTCTTGTTCTACAATCTTTAGCAACTTCTTAATCTTAATCTGATGTATTCGATCATCTCTGATCACTAACTTCTTTAAGCTCTTGGGTGTTTCGAGCAGTCCTCAGGTCTAGCAGACTTTTTCTTTTATCTCGGCTCTCTGGCTCCCTTCTGTGGTAACTTTCAAACAACCATCTGTTGTCCT
>NC_061820.1:26506867-26511867 GCF_019202785.1 Penaeus chinensis | reverse complement strand
GAGAGAGAGAGAGAGAGAGAGAGAGAGAGATAAAGAGAGAGAGAGAGAGATATAAACATAGAGACAGGGAAACAGACTGAGAAAGCGAGAGAGAGACCAAGAAAACAGCATCAATTTGATTTGGAAAATGTCAGGAGTTCATTCGCAAAATGTCGATATGCGAAATGGTGTTGTGAAGTCGCGGTACTTATTCATGTGGACTGTGCAGTTTTCGTTGTGTACTGGTCGCTCGCTTTCGCTTTCTGTCTCTCTCTATTCTCTTCCTCTCTCTCTTCTTCTGTCTTTCTTTATATATACATATTTTTTATTATTATTATTATTATATATATATATTTATATCTTTCTATTTTTAATTTTCTATCTCTCTCTTGCTCTTTCTCTCTCTCTTTCTCTCCATTTTTTTATTTTTTATTTATCTATCTTTTTTTCTCTCGCCACACTTTACATATTGCATATTCTGTTCTGATGAATCTGTTCATTATCTTACAATACAGTTATTCTTATTCATTCATTTATCATAATTATTCCCTCAAACAAAACTTTAAGTACCGAAAAAGCATTCACTAGCACGAAGTATGAAGGAATCTGCCTCTAAGTCCCACAGAGCCATTGCCAAGATCTCTGGTATTCCTCTGAAGGTAAACAAAATAGGTTTTGCCTTGCGCTGAACTCCTCAATGTGATCTTGTATGAAATGAAAGGCAATTGAATGCCATGTGAGTTCCCAACAGGATTTCATTTTAGTTTTGGCAAGTTGCGTGATAGCTTTCGCGTAATTTTCAAAATATATGAAATACAGCTGAAGGTTTATCCTAATCTGCAACATTACACAAGACTTCAATAAAGCACTCTTTATCAATCTTTCATCTTATCAATTCTAAGAACATAAACATACAAAAAAGGAAACAGAGAAACCTTGTCAAATTATCATTAAAAAGAAAAATCTTACCGTATTCTTTATCTTCGCCAAAGCACCCTTGACCTGCGGCAAGAAGATTCTCGAAGTTTAGACGGAGAAAATGGCTAAGGATTTGCCTCTCGCGGATCTGTGTCAAGACCTCTGCTCGCCCTTGTTGCTTGGTGATTAGGGTTAAGGCTGGCCATAATTCAGCCCTGGCTTGCTTGAGCTTGCCTGAGCTTGCTTGAGCTTGCTTGAGCTTGCTTGAGCTTACATTAGTTGCTTTTGTTTTGGGTGAGGAGGGGGAGGTGAGATGGGGAGGGGGAGGGAGGGGGTATAGGAGAGAGAGAGAGAGAGAGTGAGAGAGAGAGAGAGAGAGAGAGAGAGAGAGAGAGAGAGAGAGAGAGAGAGAGAGAGAGAGAGAGAGAGAGAGAGAGAGAGAGAGGAGAGGTAGAGACAGAGGGTAGGAAGACAGAAAGGGGAAGGATGGAAGGGTTGTGGGGAGGAGAGGAGACAGGGAAAAGGACGGCTCGGGAGGAAAGGGGGAAGAAGGTGAGAGGAGGAGAGAGGAGAAAGGAGAGAGAAAACAGGAGAGGAAGGAGAGGAGAGAGAGAGAAGATGGGGGATAGGAAGAGGAAGAGGGAAGGAGAGGGGGAGAGGGGGAAAAAGAGAAGAAAGGAGGGAGATTAAATTGAGAAAGAGAGAAAGACAAATAGAAGGAGATAAATAAAGAGATAAAGAAAAACAGATCGGAAAGGAGGGGGGGAGGAGAAGGAGGAGGAGGAGGAGGAGGAGGAATAGGAGGAGAATGAGCATGAGAAGGAGAAAAGGAAAATGAGGAGGAGGAGGAGGAGAAAGAGAAAGAGAAAAAGAAAGAGAATGATATAAAGAGAGAGAGAGAGAGAGAGAGAGAGAGAGAGAGAGAGAGAGAGAGAGAGAGAGAGAGAGAGAGAGAGAGAGAGAGAGATTCCGATAATCTCCGAATCTAATTTTGCACTTCGTTCCTCCCTTCCAGCCTCATCCACGTCGAAACTCGCAAATCTACGCACGCACGCCCATTTCATGTCTGATGCGTGGCCAGCTTCAATTCCCAGCCCGGGCTGCATTTCGGGTGTCGCCTTTAAATGCGAAGCCTCGTTGGAAACCACTTAAATGTATGAGGGGACGGCAGGTCAGGGTGAGAATGGGGGAGAGTGAGGGTGGAGGAAGGGAGAGGGTGGGAGGGGGAGGGAGAGGGTGGGAGGGGGAGGGAGAGGGTGGGAGGAGGGGGAGAGTGGATGAAGGGAGAGGGGGGGGGAGTGGAGGGAGGGGGAGAGTGGAGGGAGAGGGTGGGGAGGAGGGGGAGAGTGGAGGGAGGGGAGAGGTTGGGGAGAGTGAGGGTGGAGGAAGGGAGAGGGTGGGGGTGGGGGGGGAGAGTGGAGGGAGAGGGTGGAGGGAGGGTGGAGGGAGGGAGAGGGGGAAGGAGGGGGTGAAAGTGAGGGCGAAGGTGAGAGTGAGAGATAAGGAGGGTAAGGGGGAAAGGCAAGGTGCGCGAGGCCAAAAGTGAGGAAGAGGGAGGATGAGGGGAGGGCATGGGATGGTGAGGGAGGGAGAGGGTGAAGGAGAGAGGACGCGAGGGTGATTGGCAGAGCGAAAGAGTGATGAAGAGAGACGGAAATAAATATGAGTGTGGGGAGAAGGGAAAGAATAAGACCAAAATAGAGAAAATGAAATAAACAAATGGGTAGAAACAGCGGGATAGGTAGAGGGAAATAAAGAAGTAATGTAGAAACAGGAATGAAGATCTCCTATAAACGTCTTTGAATTTCATAAGTAGGCCTGGATCTCAAAGAAATAGCTTCGATTTCCAGAAAATAAGACATTTCTAAACTGCAAAAAAATAAGAGAATTTGTTATGAAATCTTCTAAATTACAAGTAAAAAAGAAGACGGAACATCTCCCATAAATGTCTCAATATATATGCATTGTGAACGAAAATAGAAAAGTGCCCATCGAGTCGGCAACATCGGCCAGCGGCTTCCGTGCGAAAAAGGCAGAACACGATGCTAATTACTCCTGTCAAAAGTTAAAAATAGCATTGCCAGTTACAATGCATTTGTCATGGCATTTTATCCATGACAGTTCATAATCTGAAATTTATCATACGCGGAATTCTCTTTGGCTTAATGCGCTGTCAGGAGAGAAATGATTAATTGTTTGTAATAATTATGTTTGTTATTTTTTTCTTCTTCTAATTAATCTGCTTTTACCTCTCTAATCCGTGTTTATGTTCACACTATCATTATTTATTTTACTATTCTTTTCTTCCCTTTGATCGATTTCTAAAACTTTTGATCTTTAGTTCTCATTTGCATTTTATTTTACATTTATTTATGCTCGTTATCCTAAATAAATGGATAGAGATGGGTAAGAGAAAAAAGTTAGAAAGTTAGAAGATGTGATGTTAAGATAATTGGGAAATCAATTTAGATCGAAATGAATTGAAACTTCTTAGTCGTTGATAAAATAAATTTAAAAAAGGAATGCAAACGAGAATCAAAGATCAAGTATTAAAAAAAAAAAAAAAACGAACAGAGGAAGAAAAAAAAGCAAAACAATAATGATAAAAAAGTAAACAAGGGTTAGAAACGAAGAAAATAAAGTAATTTGAGAAGAAAATTAAACTGCAGTAACAAAGTCATAAAGCTTTGTATTACTTTTTATGTAAATTTTTCATTATCATCCTCATTATGCTATTCTTTTCATTATAATAAATCTCTTTTCTTATTTTTCAAAATTAATTTATCATAATTTTCAGCTCATTCATGTATTGTTATCTTACGTTTACTTTCCTTTTCTCCTCATTTCTTATTTACTTACTTTTATCAACATTGCACATTACCCTTCAGTTTCCTTTATCATTAATTTATTTTCAACATTATGTTTCTTTTCTTCGCCAATAAGGAATTGGTAATAAAAGGATTAAATAATACAAGGAAAATCACTTCTTTACAAAATATATTCGAGGGAAACAAACAAACAACATGACTGAATAATATCTACAATATGTGGTTTTGATTCACTACACATACATACATACACACACACACGCACACGTTCACGCACACATGCAAGCACATATATCCATGGATCGTGGGCACAGTGCCTTCTCCATACCCCTGCTTGAGCAAGTTTTATGAATGAGGCAAGCGAGATAGAGAAAGAGAGAAAGAGAGAAAGAGAGAAAGAGAGAAAGAGAGTAAGAGAGTAAGAGAGAGAGAGAGAGAGAGAGAGAGAGAGAGAGAGAGAGAGAGAGAGAGAGAGAGAGAGAGAGAGAGAGAGAGAGAGAGAGAGAGAGAGAGAGAGAGAGAGAGAGAGAGAGAGAGAGAGAGAGAGAGAGAGAGAGAGAGAGAGAGAGAGAGAGAGAGAGAGAGAGAGAAAGAGAGAGAGAGAGGGAAGGAGAAAAAGGGAAAGAGAAAAATGGGAAGAGAGAAAGGGAAAAAGAGAGAGTCAGGGAGAGTAGGAAGAGAGAGAGAGAGAGGAGGAAGAGGGAGAGAGGCAAATTCCAAGAATGGCGTTGTATTCACATGGGTATATACAAGTGGAATCACACGTTTGATATGATTTTTTTGTGTGTGTGAAAAAATGTATTCTTTATCCTTTCGACATGAACATGGAATGAAGTTGATACACGAGAAACAATCTTACAAAAGGGAATCAATGTACATAGGTATGACCATGGGGTTATTATGTACGTGTGTGTCTAGGAAGGCGATCAAGAAAAGAGGTAGGAAGGTGAAAGAGGGAGGGGAGGAGGGCGAGGAGGAGGACGAGGAGGAGGGAGATGAAAAGGAGGAGTAGAAAGGAATACGAAAGAGATACAGAAAAAGGGGGGAGAGGGGAGAGATGAGGACAGAGAAGAGGGAGATGTGAGGACAGAGGAGAGGGAGAGGAGAGGGGAGGAGAAGAAGAGTAGAGGAGAGAAGAAAAGCAAGGAAGAGAGAAGAGACGATGAAAGGACGAGGAAGGACATGTGCTCGCCGCGGAATGTGTTGGGGTGGTCACTGCGCCCGAAACTTACTTTACCAAACTTAAGATTCAAAAGATATCACAGAGCAATCTAT
>NC_061820.1:26501108-26506767 GCF_019202785.1 Penaeus chinensis | reverse complement strand
AGACTCGGTCACTGCTGAGAGGAGACAAGGAACAGTTTATTAAGAATCTTGCAGGGGAGGTCGAAAGCCATTTCCTAGTAAATCACCTTCGTCCTGCCTATCAAGCCCTGAAAAAGCTGAACTCCAAGCCCTCCTCGCAGACGACTGCAGTCCGCTCAGGAAGTGGTCAGTGCGGGTGCGTTGGGCTGAGTATTTTAAGCGGTTGTATGAGGTTGATCCACCAACAATTAACTTGGATGCGGGTAGTGTCGAGATCCCTTTACCAGACCCACGCATCAGCGAGGATCCACCCTCCCTGACAGAAGTCAGGGGGGCGATCTCCAAGTTGAAAAGTGGTAAAGCTACTGGTATCAGCGGTATCCCAACCGTTAAAGGCTGGTGTAGAACCTATAGCAAGGGGCTTGCATGCTGTCCTGTCTGCCATCTGGCAGACTGGTAGCATTCCTCCTGACCTGCTGAGGGGTGTGGAAGAGATAAGGGGATCGGTGGGACTGCAGCAATCACTGAGGCATTATACTGCTCAGTATACCGGGCAAGGTTCTCGGTCACATTCTTCTGAGACGTATCAGAGACCACCTGCTGAAGCACCAGAGGCCGGAGCAGTCTGGATTCACTCGTATCCTGGCGCTTCGAATCACTGTAGAGCCCCGACGTGAGCTGCTAGCTTACATCAATCTTAAGAAGGCGTTTGGTACAGTGCATCGTGAATTACCCTGAGAGATCCTGAGACTAAGAGGAATTCCAGCGAGGATTACTGGATTAATAGCAAACCTGTATACTGGTACTGAAAGTGTCGAGTTTCTTCCATGTTAGTTTAGGAGCGAGACAAGGCTGTGTTCTTGCACCAACACTTTTCAACACTTGCATGGACTGGATACTGGGTAGAGCTACTGTCCAAAGTCACTGTGGAGCAACTCTGGGCAATATCAAGGTTGCCGACTTTGACTTTGCTAATGATGTTGCTATTCTATCTGAATCTCTGGAAACCCTAGTGGCGGCTCTTGATGCATTTAACAATGAAGCAAAGCCCCTGAATTTAGAGATCTCCTGTACCAAGATCCAGGACTTTAGGGGCCTACTAGGAGATCCTGTTCAGTCGGTACGTGGTTGAGAACATCGAGGTCACAGAGAGCTTTAGATACCTAGAGATGTAGTTCATGACTTCGGGCTGTCAGACCAGACGGATTAGCCTGGCAGAAGGGGTCATGAAATGAATGAAAGAGCATTTGGAGATGCTGGTACCTGTGCAGAAGGACCGGCTACGTGTCTTCAAGGCCCTGATACTGCCAGTTTTCCTATATGGTAGTGAAACCTGGACACTATCTTGTGCTTTGGAATCTCGTCTTGATGCCTTTTGTAACAGATGCTTGCGCCGGATCATGGAGTACAGTTGGCGGGACCATGCGTCCAACCAACGGTTGCACCGTGAAACAGGTACAGGACCTGCTACATGCACAATCCGTGATCGCCAACTCAGGCTATACCTGGTTCGTTTCCTATAGGATGATCCAGCCCAATAGGTTGTCTCTGGTGGAGGAGGTCTGTGGGACGACCGAGGAAGTCGTGGCTTGGGCAGATCAATCAAACCTGTCGTGAACAGCTAAAGATGGCCCGGGCCCCTACCTGGCGGCTCGCTATGAGGAACCCTCGTAGCTATGCGCCCCCGACGGCGGTAGCTCCTCAATGATGATGATGAACAAAAAACAAGAGAGAAATAAGTTTTAAATTAAAAACAACCGAGTCGCAAAGCTTCTTCAAAACATCTCCCCTCCTCCACCTCTCAGGCTCCAATCTCTTTCTTCTCCCCCTTCCAATCTTCCATTCCTTATTCACGTTTTCACTTCGCCCCCTTCTCCCTCTACCCTGTCTCGTATCTTTATCCATCCCAGTTCCCTGTTTCTCACCTCGCCCGTTAGTTGAGGTTTCCATTTTCCTCCTCTACTCTCCCTCCTCCTTTGCTCTTCTGCTTTCCCTCTCCTTCGCTTTCCGAAGATGCCGATTTCTGCTCGACACCGGTGGCGAAAGGGGAAAGAAAGAGAGAGGGGGAGGGATAATTTTTTTTTTTTTTTTTTACGTCAGGTTATGTATGGTTGTTAAGAAGGTCAGCGGTCAGGAATGCACGTGCGATTGAAAAGAAAAATAAGCAAGCTTTTCTTTATTAGAAGCAAGTATTGTTGAGTCATGCATTTATTAAATTGTTTTGGCGTTCATAAAGCACGCAGATTTTAACAGGCTAGGTCAAAGGAGGTTAAGAGTTGATACATGGTTTAATAACTGTTTTGACAAGTGGGTTTTCTAGTTGTGTGTTGAGCAAAGGTCAGTCGTGAATGTACACCCTAATGTTTTGTTTTCACGATCTCAAAACACGTGGCCTTTGCAGACCCTTTGTTATGCATGTGTTTAATACTTGATTATAAATGATTGACGTTTAATCATCTGCAGTTAATTACTCGTACGATAAGAAGGTCAAAGGTCGTGGTGTTTTCAGAGTTTTCTGATTTGATTTTGACGTCCCAAAAGCACATTGAGTTTTACGATGGGTATGCACGAAGATTGACGAGAGGAGAAAAAAAAACTTGACTAATAACGAAAGGATGATAACTGTATGAAACGACATCGAATGCGCTTTGAATAAGTGAGACAAATAGATAAGTGCATAACACAAGTACACAGTAAATGATTACTAATTAAGTGTAATTCATAGATAACGGATAAATAATTGAAGACAACAGGTGCAGGAGGCATTCGCCTATCAGCGAGTGAGTGGAAGTGTTAATCCGTTGTTTCTCAATTCAAGGTCATCGTATTGACGTTTTACAGGTACGTGCATACACGAACGCCAGCGCGAACGCTTATTACGTCTCTCTTTGTGTTTGGTTTTGTATGCACCACACACTCACACTCACTCTCTCTCTCTCTCTCTCTCTCTCTCTCTCTCTCTCTCTCTCTCTCTCTCTCTCTCTCTCTCTCTCTCTCTCTCTCTCTCTCTCTCTTTCTCTTGATTGCCTGGCTATCAGCTTGTCAATCAGTCTCTCTCTCCCTCCCTCTCAGTTTTTTAATTGCCTGTATGTCTCTCGCTCTCTCTCTCTCTCTCTCTCTCTCTCTCTCTCTCTCTCTCTCTCTCTCTCTCTCTCTCTCTCTCTCTCTCTCTCTCTCTCTCTCTCTCTCTCTCTCTCTCTCTCTCTCTCTCTCTCTCTCTCTCTCTCTCTCTCTCTCTATCTCTCATCCCTTCACTGTCTGTCTGTCTGCTTGTTTACCCCCCCCCCCCCTCTCTCTCTCTCTCGCTCTCTCTCTCTTTCTCTCTCTCTCTCTCTCTCTCTCTCTCTCTCCTCTCCCCTCCCTTCACGGTCTCACTCGCTCAATGAAAAAAAAAAAAAAAATGAATAAGAAATCTAAACATAGTTTTTTGTTTTCTATAATTACAAATTGGAATTAAATAATTATTATTTTGGTAATTAACAGAAAGCAGACATTACTTGTGCAATCTTCATGCTGAACACGGTACTATTTGTAGACTATTAGACTGATGGACTATTTTTGCAGACTGATAGAATATTTTTGCAGACTGATAGACTATTTTCGCGTGTGTCTGAGAGGAGAGGACAGAGATGAAAAAAAAGTTAATCAATTAAAATTATTTTAGAGGACCCCAATTCCAACCTAACAGTCAATCGAAACGCGAATATGTTGACAATTCTTCTCTCCAGAAAAAAAGGAAAGTGAAGGACTTACAGGTTGATGCCTTGAAGAAGAAACGACGTCAATCCACCCACAGCTGTCCTTCCGAAAAGCCCTCTTGCATGGGACGACGATTCGGAGCCGGTAACACTGCGCGGTCTCGGTGCAGGAACCGTCCTCAGCTCGGTACGTGAAGGAAGCAACGATCGGCTAAAAAGCTTGTTAGATGAAAACCTAGAAAGGGTTATTTTATGGTCCACGAGGGCATTGGCGATATTCAAGACGGCATATGTCCTTGTTAACCTTAATGTGCTTGCTAGAGACCTTTAAAAAATAACATATAAGAGGCACTGTTGTGGATATTCGTGTGTGCCAGTTTGTACTTACCCTAATCTTAGATTATTTGCTTGGCAAGGTTTAGATTAATGAAGTACTTTTGAATTAGAATTTACTAGTTATCAATCAAATCACTCCGGCATTACTTTGCCAAATGGCTGAAATTTAATGATGCAGAAGAGAAAAATGTCTAGTTTATGTGTTAATGACGCGTGACTTTCATCTTGCACTTTGGATATTTTTCTTTTTCGTAGCCAACTATACTGACTACCGTATGCTAAAGACCGTGGTAATGGGCCCCAGTATTTCTGTAAGGGATAATCGTAAAAACATTCGGATCAACATGAATATACTCCGATAATGATGGACTAGATGCTTCCCATACTTTTCCATACTTTTTTTGTATGTTTCAAATTAAAACTAACAAGAATACACACAAAGTTGTATTAAAAAATAAATTTCAATTAGGTAAACAAATTTATTTGGATTTTTTGTAAAAATCACAGTTATTTATTAACTGCTCCCCTCCCCCCCCCTCTCCCACTTTATGAACCGATGGACTAGAGGATTGCCGCTTGCTCATCAGCGCTAATAAGCCCGACCTCGTCATCGAATCTGATGTACCCCGAGCGAAATAGCTGATAATAAACTTTTTTTTTTTTTTTTCTATGATTGCATCGAAGTCAAAACTTTTTTGTCATAAAACATTACAGTAAAGTCAAAAGGCGGCCAGGGGTTCCAGATCTAAACATGATTAAAACAGATGTTGATAATGTAATAATTCTTCCAATTATCACTAGGGTAGTTCGTCGACCTTGGATTAGAGACATAATTCGTTTGAAAATGGATGTAAGAAAAAAACTGACAAGGTCGAAAAAAACATACAGATATTATGTTAGAAAATTAGTATAAGAAAATGTAATTTAATATAAATTAATAAAATCATGCTAAAGACCTTTGGAAGGTTGTGATGAAAATTATACCTCATTATTGGCAAAACCAATGAATATATATATATTTTTTTTCTTTTTTTTTTTCTCTTTTTTTTTTTGGGGGGGGGGGGTAACATTGATAGCAGAAGTAAGTGACAATTAGTATCAGCTGATGACCATAGGTTGCATGAGGCTTATAATGAGCAAGAGTGAGACATACCCTAGCATAAAAAGGTTCGGACCCAACCCTTTATCGCGGAGACTGTGGTTCTGCTGAAAAACAGCACCGCCTACGAAGCTGATGGAATACCCACGCGGTTTATCAAAACTTTAGTTGTAGTCATTGCATTCAGTTATAGTAAATTCATCTACTGTGACTAGTATTTATCCCTCGAAATAGAAAAACTCGCTTCTCTCCTCTGCTCAAAAAGGGAGATAAAATGATACACATATCTCCAGACCTGAATTCATTTCCCCAGTGTTAACTAAGGTATTCGAAAAGATTGTTACAGAACAGCTAATGATACATCTAGAATCTTATGTTCTTTTATCTTATACTCAAAAAAAAAAAAAAAAAAAAAAAAATCCACAGAAGCTGTATTGTTAAGAGGAAGTGATGAAATATTCAGGAAAATAGGTACTAAAAGGAGAAAGAGGGGAAATAGATATCCTGATAATATGTGATCTACCTAAAGCATTTGATAAAGTGATTC
>NC_061820.1:26483608-26493608 GCF_019202785.1 Penaeus chinensis | reverse complement strand
CTGTCGGTCTCACCTCTTTCTTCGTGAATCTTTTTTTGTATATACATAAATACATACAAATATATGTGTGTGTGTGTGTATGTGTGTGTGTGTTTGTGTGTGTCTATGTGTTTATACATACATACATACATACATATATATATACATATATACATATATATATGTGTGTGTGTGTGTGTGTGTGTGTGAGTGAGTGAGTATTTCCCTCTCTTATTCTCTCTCTATTCCCTTCTTTCTCTCCTTATTTCTCTCTATCTCTCCCTTCCTTCCTCTCTCTCTCTCTCTCTCTTCTCCTTGACTCCTGAACTCTTTCAAGGCTCCTAAGTTTTCACTTTCTTGCCAGCTTCTTCCTTTATGTAGTTTGTACTTTACGATGCAGTTTGGGTAATGTACAGGCAAATTTCTAAAGTTCTTTAAATTTGAATGTTCATATTTCAGAATGAATCTAATCCAATCTCCGGTTTTTGATTAGTGTATATACCGATTGAAAGATGTACATGTATTGTAACATTCACCAGTGGAAACATATTTACTGCATTGTGTAAAGGTTAGTGAGTACTTTTCTAATTTTGTACTTATATGTATTATCCTATTTCACCTATTTTTGCTCGGTCTTTGAAACCATTTGTAGTTATACCCCCCCCCCCCCTTCCCCCTAATGCAATGGTGCTGAAATTCAGTTATAAAATGTTCCGCGTTTATGCCTTAACAATAATTAGCAGCATTATTTTGTTCTTGATGCCCAGTTCCACTATACGTTTTCATATTGTATTTTTTTATAAAATTTCATATATATATTTTCGGTAAACGAATGAATGAGTGAATACATAAATAGATAAATAAACAATCTAATTGATAATGATTGGTCAAGGAGGTCATGAAATAGGAGAAATAAACTATTGAAAATAACAAAAAAAAAAAAAAAAAACGTTTATAGCGCAGATCAGTTAATGAAAATTATTTTTTTTCATTGACTGGCAACTCAGCAGCCACCTTTTAGTATTTTTTTTCATGTTGCAATCAAATGAGCAAACCTTGCATAGCAGCTCTGCAAAACGATTGACCTTCGGCAAATGCGTGTAACCTGCTCTCTCTTCCTTTCGCTTTCTCCTCTCTTTATTCCCTTTACCCCATGCACTGTCCTTTATCTTCCTCTAACTAATTCCGCCTTTTTTACCTCTTCCTGCTTCTTTTCCTTTAACTTTTATTTTCTTATTCTCTCGCGCTTCTATTTTTGTTAAGATAGTGTTTGGGTTCCTGTTTGCCAAATTATCCTTGCGAAGGCCCAGCTATTATCGCCTTATCCATCTCCCTTCGTTTTTATTATCCTCATTAGTAATTGTCTTTTCTCTATCTTCGCTGCTTCTTCATCCTCTTCTCCTTTCTCTTCCTCATTCCTTACTTTATGATCTTCATCCTACATTTCTCCCCAATAACTTTTTTTGTTTGTTTGTTTGTCTTTTCTTTCTTTCTTTCTTTCTTTCTTTTTCTTTGCTTATCTTTTCTTTCTTTTTAACGAAAATACTAGTACAATTTTTCTTCTCTATCAGGGAAGAGCTTATTCGCATGCTTTTTTTAAAAGAAAATTACCAAAGGAAAAAAAATCTTTCCTAATCTGCTTTATACAGTATTTTTTGTAGTTTATCAATCGTTATTTTCAAGTTTATTTCTCTTACTTCTTGACCTGCTTCTATATAGATTTTTGTATTGATAATAACCACTATCAATTAGCTTATCTATTTAAACCCTTCTTGTTCAGATTTTCCCTTATCCATCATTTTCTCTCTTCCTTCCTCCGTCTATCTCTCCTACTCTCTCTCCCTATTACTCTTAGCATGTCACCCTCTTCATCTCTATTTGTCTGACATTGGAGAGTGCTTATTATTAATTTTCTAATAATTTAATATTGTATAGCTATTATGTCATATAATTTTAACTGTATCTGCCTTTTATCTTTTTGATTGTTTATTTGTCTCTCATCATTCCGCTTTAATTATGCCCTTATCATTACATCACTTACATTATTATTCCATCATTAAAGATTTATTAGACTGGTATATAATCATTGCATCAAATTGTCAGCAAATTAATACTATCATTATCACGTTACCATTTTAACATCAACGAAACGTTACACCACACCATTAGGACACTTAAAAGGTTATTACCTTATCGAACAAGTATCATAAGTAATTATCACCATACTCTTAAGCTATTATTCTCACCAAATCATCAGTTTTCCAATTACTATTATGCAGTGTTAATAAGTCATTTGTAAAGCAGAGGAATGATTGTCAAGCATAACACAGGCATCAGGCAAAGGTTCTCAGTTGGCACTCAAGTGATAAGAATGAGAACAAAAAGATGGAAGAGAAGGAAAAAGAAATGGCGTGAGGTGCACTACAGGGGGAGGATTGTGAGTGTTAAGTAGATGAGGAGTAAGAAAATGTGTATATATATATATGTATGTGTATATGTATATATGTGTGTGTGTGTGTGTGTGTGTGTGTGTGTGTGTGTGTGCATACATACATACATCTATATATATTATATAATGATATAAACATTCATGTATAAACATATACACACATACATACATATATATATATATATATATATATATATATAGAGAGAGAGAGAGAGAGAGAGAGAGAGAGAGAGAGAGAGAGAAAGAGGGAGAGAGGGAGGGAGGGAGGGAGAGAGAGAGAGAGAGAGAGAGAGAGAGAGAGAGAGAGAGAGAGAGAGAGAGAGAGAGAGAGAGAGAGAGAGAGAGGAAAGGGTTGGGGGGGGGGCGTGGGAGAGGGAGGGGGAGACTGAACACGTTGTTAAAGCGAAAGGCGGAAAACAAACCATGTATTGTGTTAGAATACATTTACAGGCTTTGAAGCGCACCCTTCGTTTTCTTGTTTTGTTTTCCTTCCCATTCTACACAAGAAACCGAAATATTGGTTGACCGAGTGAAAAGAGAAAAGGAGAGATAAAAAAGACTGAAATATTTATTGACTCGTACACAGTGGCATGATTGGATGCTCCCCCCCCCCCCCCGTTATTTGAATGCCAGGGGATACCGCCCTTTTGCCCCCCCCCCCCCCCTCCTTACACGTTACAGCTCATACATATATAGGAAGAAAAACGAAAAAACACCAATATCAACAATAAAATAAATTACATGAGAATAGAAGGAAGAAACAAGAGAGACGATAGACAAGAAAAGAGATAAGTGATAAGAGAGAGGAGCGATGAGAGACCGAGGCGTACAACCTCTCCCTCCCGCTCGTGCAACGCGACTGACAATACGTGGAGGTCGTCACGTAGCAAACCCGAGGCGAGCGTCGAGGGAGGTAGAGGGGAAGGGGAGGGAAAGCCCTTGTAGAAAATAAGTATTACTCATCTAAGGGTCAGTACTTTAGGTCTATGCGTGGGTGGCGTGCGAAGGGAGTGAGGAGAGAGTGGAGAAGATAAAGGGAGGGAGGAGGGAAGGGGAAGGAAGGACGAGAGAGAGAGCCCAGGGAAGGGAGAAGGGAAGGAGGGGGAGATGACAGAATTGCAATATTGTGGTTATGCCTAGCTTGTCAACTTTCCCACTGTGTAATTTTATAACAATTTATTTCCTATTATAGATTGTTGAACTATATAATTTATTTTCCATTTTGTTAATTTTCTATTTCATGGAGGTACTTATAGTATTAAATAGATAAAACAGTAGGTCAATACCTCAATAACCTCTTGGCTTCTTTCTCGAATTTTATTATATTTGCAGACAATAGACGCTATATTAGGAAGATAACCGTTATCAGAGCATATACGACAAAGGATTATCCTTGGCCGATAAGTATGACGTAGGCCATAATATATCCTGCTAGTAAAGAGGTTATTGAGGACACACACACCCTCACACACACACACACGCACACACACACACACACACGCACACACACACACACACACACACACACACACACACACACACACACACACACGCACACACACACACACACTCACTCACTCACTCACATAGAGAGAGAGAGAGAGAGAGAGAGAGAGAGAGAGAGAGAGAGAGAGAGAGAGAGAGAGAGAGAGAGAGAGAGAGAGAGAGAGGAAGAAGGAGAAGAAGAAGCAAAGGCAAAAGTAGAATAAAAACGAAATCCACTTGGAATGACAGCTGTTAATAATAGCTGTCTGATTTCGTGAACAAACCAAGTAAAATCTAAACTTGTCTCACCTTCAGAAAGAACATTTTATTATTATTATTATTATTATTTTTGTATTATTGGAGAGCTATTTAATATGCCTGTTATTAATATTGTTGACAAACGAAGTAAAAGCTAAACTTGTCTCACCTACAGAAACTACATTTTTTTTTTTTTTTTTGTATTATTGGAGAGCTATTTAATATGCCTGTTATTAATATTGTTATCACTGCTAGAATTGTTATTACTACGACCATCATTTCCGGTAGCAGTAATAGTATCATTGCTATTGTTATTAGTGTCATAAATGTCATTATTTCTGATTGTGTCAATGTCATGATAATCAATTCTTGTCATTATTGTTGTTAATATCATAGTAGTTATTTTTATTATAATTCTTTTTATTATTTCTATCCTTATCAATATCATTATTATCATCACCATCAGAATCATGGTTGTTACTATTACCATTATCATTGTTGTTGTTGTTGTTGTTGTTGTTGTTTGTGTTATTATTATCATTACTGCTATCATTATTAGTATTATCATTATCATTATTGTTATTGTTGCTGTTTTTATCATCATAGTTGTTCTATTTGTTATTATTATTACAACTACTATTATCATTATTACTGTTGTTATCATTATGAAAATAAAAATGATGGTAATGATAATAACAATAATAACAATGGTAATGGCAAGTCTCATTGTCATTATTATCATTATTATCATCATTATCATAATCATCATCATTATAATTATTGTTGTTGGTGCTGTTGTTGCTGTTGTTCTTCTTATTATTATGATCATCATCATCATTATCTATATTGTTGTTGTTTTTATCATTATTGTCATTATCTGTATTAATATCATTATCATCATCATCATTATTATTATTATAATTATTATTATTGTTATTATTATTATTATTATTATTATTATTATTATTATTATTATTATTATTATTATTATTATTATTATTATTATTATTATCATTATTATTATTATTGTTATTATTATCATTATCATTATTATTATTATTACTATTATTATTGTAAATATTATCATTATTGTTATTATTATTATTATTATTATTGTTATTATCATTATTACTGTTATTCTTCTCCTTCTTCTTCTTCTTATTATTATTCTTATTATTGTTGTTGTTATCATTGCTACTATTATTATCATTATCATAATCGTTGTTATTATCATTATTATGTTATTTGATCAACATCGTCATCAATATCATCATTATAATCATAAGCATTATAATAATCTTAAAAATTATATCATATCATTTCTGTCGTAAGAGTTTTTTGCATATTGGAATTACAGCGCATTTAGCAAGAAAAGTTAACAGATTTTTGGTAGGAGAAATTAGAGGTGTTGATATTTGAGCTGCAAAACTTTATTGTGAGCCGGAATTAATAATCTCAACATAGTAAAAATTATTATCGCGAACCATACTTGAGTGTTTTTATTCTGTTATGATTTGAATATGATTAATCAAACAGCAAAATATTTGCGCTGATGAAATCATACTCTATATCTTATGTGTGATATACGCTGACAACCAAAATCGAAATGGAGATTAAGAGATCAAACTTCTCTTTTACGCAATACGGAACAATGGAGGGAAAGATCCGGCAAATAAGCGACGTAAACATTGCGGCTTCAGAGAAATCCCAAAAATGAAGACGTTCGGACTTTGCTCTTCTCTCTTTAGGATAAATGCGACACAGGCGAATAAACATGGGATCAATTCAGCTTTAAGATTTTCTACCACGTCCACTATACGGGTAAGGACACTAATCGATGCGTGACAATGAACTGAACAGTTAGTTAATGCCAGTGGATATGGATATCATTTATAGAGAAAAAGTTTTAAGGACTCTATCAGTGGATTTTATTTTTTTCATGATCGATTTTCTGGCGTATCATTATATTTCTAAAATTAGGGTAACTCTGGTAAGTTCTTTGTTACAACATGACTCGCTGATAAGAGTCATTAGCTTTCTAGAAAACAGGGTTGCTGGTGGGTGGGTGACAAAAATAATTTATAATACTATTGATTTTTGCCAAGTGTAAGCCATGTAAAACATATAGCTTCTTTACAACTGAAATGTATACAGCAATTATCATTTCATCTGAACCTTATGGTACTGTAGTGAAATGGTCAGTAAACCATAGTAAAGTTACAGTTTCCCACAGCCATGTAGCACAAGGTGAAATATGTCTGGACAAAATGACTGAGAATAAGACACTTTTCGTCTGTGGTATGACATTCAAAAGTTGATAATAAGAAAGCTACATGTAATAAGAGAGAAACACTACACTAATTAATACATGAAATACTCTGCTCAAGCAAGAAAATACATTAAAAAAATTAGAAAATAGGTTGCAACAAATGCTGCATGGAGATGGGGAAATTCAGCGATTGGATGGTGGTCAGGGGGTAAAGCCCTGGGTTAAGAAGGTTTTGGGCCTAAATGGTGATGTTTGTGGATTTCTCAGGAATGGCTAGTAATAGCTACTCAATCTCAGAGAGGTAAGGTCACTTTGTGAACATTACCAATTTTTTATATATATCATTTACAATGAAAAATAACATTCATATTACATTGATGATAATTAAAAGAAGATATAATTATAAGATTGGATTATTGAACATAATTTCTTACATACCTAAAGATTATGAAGTAATTATCAATATTACTTATTACCATGCTTAAGGTGTTTATGGTACACCATGGGCAGTCTATCTGATTATATGGGCCAATCAAATGTTTCTTTTTGATCCCCTGTGACACTAGGCATGTAAGTGACTTCAAATTTAAATTTAATTATTCATAAGAAATATTATGAAATCATTTATTATCTTATTGCCATGTGATTTTATGCACATATGCTATGAAAAGTAATATTCAGTACTACTAAAATATTATTTAGAAAATATAAAGATTGTGGGATACAAAGAAAACATATATGATTTTCAGTTTGTCAGTTAAAGAGTTAACCCACAAACCTCAGTTGGAATTTTGTGCATACATGATGGGTGTAATCTGTTATGATTACAAAGCTATTTTTATATATATTTTTATAGAAGGGGGGGTTGATGAGGCTCCTGGGTTTTATTAATTGTTTGTTATGGCACTAGATTTCATGGTACTAATTTGCAATTTACAATATCGAATAAATGAATGTTATGTTCTATTAGAAGACAAGGTCAGACTTATTGAACTTATGTAGATGTCTGTTGCAGTAGTGCTTCATGCTTGAGTAATGAATCTGGCCACCATGTTGCACTTGAGCTGTGCACCAAGGAGGAATTTAATTATTTTTGTCTACATGCTAAGGCAAAGCATTGCAGTATCTGAGATCTTGGCAAGAAATTAACTCTCCAGTCTGACCACTAAGGAGTAAAGTATTTTTTAGGATTTTTTGCTTAAAGTCTGGGTTACCTATTCTAATAACACTAATAGTGGAGGATTGGTTTTGACAGATGATAATTATATAGAGTGTGTTATTTTGTGCTTACCAGTCAATGTGAAAGCTGCTGTTATTACTTTTCCCTTCAGTTCATTATTGTTACTATGGTTATAATGTAGTCAAGTTCATATCATTATAAAGGCCCTCAAATGCTCTAGCTTTTGTATTCACCTACCATGTTTTATGATGGCAAATTTTGGTTGCAGGTATTTGAAGGGCTCCCTTTTACACACCAGAAAATGTATATATCATTGGCATATCTCAAATAGCTACACAGAGTGTCTGTAGAGTACAATGTTGAAAAAGTTCTCACAAGTACCCCATTTTATGAATGACAATGTTGGTAGATTACAACAAATTAAACACATCCAAAATAATTTTTCATTATATAAAACAGTAAGATACTTATTTAGATGGGTATAAGGGTGAATCATAAGTGTAGCTGGTGGAAACTTGCCAAACTTTACTAGATAATTTAGTGGATACTTCATGTCTTATCCATAATGTAAATGTCATGGGAAAAAGTTCTTCCAATTGATGACAGGCCTTCTGTGATCCTAGTAAATAGCACTGTGTGTACATTTTGTGATTAGCTGCAATCTTTGCAAATAGGACTTTATAGTCTAAGATTTACAAATGATGAAACACTACAGCATAAGCTATTTCATCACTTTGACATTAATAACACAATCTCAACAGGGACCAGAGAAGAGGCGTTACATACCCCGCAGGGCTGTCCTCTATGTCCCCGGTAGTGATGAGAGAAAGCTGAAGAAAATTCCGAGCCTTGGAGCTGACTGCATTGTCATGGACTGTGAAGATGGAGTTGCACTCTCAAAGAAGGTTTGATTATTCTTTGGTCATGTCATGTGGGTTTGATTATAAATGCATTTTTTTTTTTTCTGCTGTTGTGCCTTATGAATTCAAAATGTGAATTGGGCACTAGGCCATGAATGTGAAAGGAGAATTTTTGTTTCTGTTGCATTTTTGATTTGTTGACTTCCTTTTTTTATTTATAATGTAAACAAAAATGACAGTAAGGCTAGATGTCATTCATATGATCTTGAAATTCGAATGTGATGAAATGGGAAATAATGTAATTGTTAAACTTTAATCTGTGTTTCTTTAGTAATATTTTAGATAGTTAGTAATATACATATACATATACATATACATATACATATACATATACATATACATATACATATACATATACATATACATATACATATACATATACATATACATATACATATACATATACATATACATATACATATACATATACATATACATATACATATACATATACATATACATATACATATACATATACATATACATATACATATACATATACATATACATATACATATACATATACATATACATATACATATACATATACATATACATATACATATACATATACATATACATATACATATACATATACATATACATATACATATACATATACATATACATATACATATACATATACATATACATATACATATACATATACATATACATATACATATACATATACATATACATATACATATACATATACATATACATATACATATACATATACATATACATATACATATACATATACATATACATATACATATACATATACATATACATATACATATACATATACATATACATATACATATACATATACATATACATATACATATACATATACATATACATATACATATACATATACATATACATATACATATACATATACATATACATATACATATACATATACATATACATATACATATACATATACATATACATATACATATACATATACATATACATATACATATACATATACATATACATATACATATACATATACATATACATATACATATACATATACATATACATATACATATACATATACATATACATATACATATACATATACATATACATATACATATACATATACATATACATATACATATACATATACATATACATATACATATACATATACATATACATATACATATACATATACATATACATATACATATACATATACATATACATATACATATACATATACATATACATATACATATACATATACATATACATATACATATACATATACATATACATATACATATACATATACATATACATATACATATACATATACATATACATATACATATACATATACATATACATATACATATACATATACATATACATATACATATACATATACATATACATATACATATACATATACATATACATATACATATACATAT
>NC_061820.1:26478608-26481108 GCF_019202785.1 Penaeus chinensis | reverse complement strand
TTTACACTATACATATTCACTCTTGACTGTAGGGATAATATAGGTGAATATTTACTGTTGATCATATACTGTTATATCTGTTAGAAAGATAAATAGAGGTAATCTTGTTTATGCTGAGTATGAGTAAGAGCATTAAGCTTTATATTCACTGGTTTTTGAAGGGAATTTATGTAGATTGTTCATTTTGTTTATATCATTTATAGGAGAAAACTCGAGGCAAGCAGGCTTTTGATTTTGTGTACATTGATTATAAAACTGAATACTGGCTTTTAAACTACAGACTGTTTATCTTGTTCATATTGAGTTCTCAGGCTGTGTATCTTTTAATTGTGTAAAAGGATTATTATCCCAATCACTATGGCTTTATGTACTGTCTCATGTAGTTTTTGTGAATTTTGTTAGATGCAGATGGCTCCAGCAAGGATTCTATCAGTAGGCCCTAGTGACTGCTCCCAGACTTCCTCATTCCTTGAATTTGTGGGAAATTGTGTTTTTCTTTCTAATACTATTGATATTGATTGATACTTTTATTATTCTTATTATTTTGATTATTAAATTCTTAATAAAATCTTGGTAACATTAAAGCCAATGAAATAATACAAAAGAAACTTTCCGAAAATCAAGGAAAAGGGTAAACAGGTGAGGACTAATAACTGATTCCTTGGTAACTTAGCACTTGTAGAGCCATCTATGTGTAAATACAATAATTTAACTTATATTACAGTGTGCATGGCATGTATTCTTGCCATCTGTGCCATTTGGGTTAAAGTAAAGTAAAGTAAAGTATCTAACATTAAACTTTTGTTTATTTTGATTCTAAGTGTAAGTAGAAATGTGAAAATTATGATGTTCATACACAAATATGTGCAAACTAGCATGATACTTGATAAACATTTGGTATACATCTATTCAGCAATAAAGTATGATGATATACAGCCAGTTACCGTATAATGCATTTAATGAAAATATCAGAGACAAAGAAATTTAGTAGGGCTTTAACATTTTTAATTCTCTTACCACATCTCATTATATTTATCAAATAGTCCATTGTTTGGGCATGACAAACACAGTCATTTTTGGCCAATTGATTTTTTAGATATTGAAAGAAGAGCTTATTTTTATAAAAAATATGACTATCATCATTTATGATAAGCAGGATATAAAAGTATGAAGGGTGAGTATTTTGTATGAAAATGTATATGTATGTATAGTGTGTTTATATGTATTTTTGTTTATCTTCATCCTCTTCTTTTATCCATAGCCATATATTTTATTCTCCTTTTTAATTTTTTGTATCTAAAAATCTATCATCTTATTTTATTTGGATAGTATATGTACAGTTTCACTTTTCCATATGTATTGTACACAGACTGGCTATTCAATAAGTTTTTAGATTATGTACACTGGTACCTTCTTAACCTTTTATATCACTATACATGGGTAGCTGTGGGTGATGTAAATACAAAAACAGTTATTTATTTTCAGATTTGGCAGGGTTGAAAGTCCAAAGTGAAGAAGGAGCAGGTATGGGTTTTACAGGCAAGCAGGTAAGATTCTTTTGTTTAGATACCACATCTTGTGCTGTGACAGGATTGAGCCAAAGGAAACTGCTTTATTGCCATGATACATACTGGGTTCCATCAGATGCGGCAAAGGCTTAATACATCTGCATTCTACAATCCTTTCTTCAGGTAATCCACCCAGGGCAGGTGCCAGTTGTACAGGCTGCCTTTTCTCCACCCCCAGAGAAGATCGAGTGGGCCAAGGCTCTCATTCAGGCCTTTGAGGAACACCAGAAGGAAGGAAAAGTGCGTTACAGTTATTATAATTGTATCATATGTTTTACTCTTTTATTAATTCCTTAATTGTATGATTTTTTTTTGTTATATGTATCATATATATTTAAAGTTTTTATTTCATTTTTTTTTTTTTTTCATTTTTTCTCTCTCTTCCTTTTGATTCAATATTAACATAGGATAATGTGGAGAGGATGATGTTCTTATGATAAAGGGCTCTTCCCAAAGCAAGACATGAAAACATCTAAAAAATGTAGCAGAGTAGGATTGTAACTCACTAGATAAAGGTCCTATTTGTAAACTTTACTGATTACTCATTAATTTACAATGCTGACCCAAATTTTAAGCTCCATAGCAAATATATGTTTCATGAAAAATAACCACTGTATATGACATCTATTAGCCTTGTCAGTTAGCTCTATTCATTGCAAGTTTTATTTTTCCGTGTGTGTGTGTGTGTGTGTGTGTGTGTGTGTGTGTGTGTGTGTGTGTGTGTGTGTGTGTGTGTGTGTGTGTGTGTGTGTGTGTGTGTGTGTGTGTGTGTGTGTGTGTGTGTGTGTGTGTGTGTGTGTGTGTGTGTGTGTGTGTTTGTGTGTGTGTGTGTGCATATGTTTATATGCACTTGTGCTGCCTATATGTGTAAGTGCATATGTTTGGGCATATGTGTGCAAGCATGTATGTGTTTGTGCATATGTTTGCATATG
>NC_061820.1:26471108-26473608 GCF_019202785.1 Penaeus chinensis | reverse complement strand
TCTCCTGAGAGGAAAGGGAGCCTTTTTTTCTGCAGACATGGGTGCCTGGGTATGCAGGTTTAAGATATGGGAGCTTATCAGGGACATTGGAACTTGAGAGTTGCTTATTTTCCCAACGGAGCAGACAAGGATCCAGGTATTATGCTTTTAGTACTTAGGACACTTAGGGTAATATCATTCTATTCCCCCATGTGTGGTGTGAGTTAAATTTCTGTCTGCCATGCTGTAGTAGCCAAACTTGGGCCTAGGCATTTGCAACATCGAAATAGTTTTGCCACACAAGTTCTAAGCTCAGGTGTCTCAGTTTTCCAAGTCCAAGGGAGTTAACAAGGGCTCCCTTCATCGGAAGAAATACTTGAATGGTTGGGATCTTATTCTGCAAGCGGGAAGTCTCATTGACCTGGGGATATGATCTGATCACATTCACATACTGTGGAACTGGAAATTCTCCTAATATATCTTGATTTTATGCTTGCTTTCCTTTAGTGAGCTCTTTGGGGACAGTGATGATACTTATTTTCTTGATTTTATAAACAGGATCATCTGTTAAGTTTCAAGAGCCCTCGCAAATTGGAAGAGGCCGCCATATCACGTAGGTTTTTAGGGGAACTGCGAGATGTGTAAATGGGTTCACGGCTCAGAGCTCCCACCATAATCCATGGCTGTCTTGGGTCTTTTGTGGGCCTTCTTGGGAATTGTGACGGGGCATTGGCTCTATAAACTGCATTTCTAGGAGGACTACCCGAAGCCTCTTGTTTGTTATTTGCGGGAGTTGGGCGAGTCAGGACCTCTTCATTGTCTTCAGGAGCCTGGTAGGGTTCCAAGGTGACATCTGTGATCTGTTCAATGTGGGAATCAACATGTAGCTGCATATCAGATTTTACAGGATAACGAGAAGGTATAAGCAACAACTGTCTCGTACTGAAGGCGGTTGTGGTACATGTCCAACTATCATCAGTGATTATGCTTATATCTATCATAATCTTATTTATATTTTTCATTGTATAATTGTAGTTATATATTATATTTATATGCATCATTAATAACCACATTCTTATTTCCATGGATAATTCTAAGCCTGAGATCACGATTCAATGTCCTAAAAGCCAAGTTAAGAAAAACGCCTCTGAAAGTTTGCTTCGTTAATTGAAATTCGGCAAATGATAATTCTTGAAATGTATTTCTTCTGTGAGTAATCAGATTATGGTACATTAGTGTAATGCTTTTAAAGACACACTCTTACATAAAAAAAACTAATATTCTTCATAACGAAAAATATATGTAATGTATTTATTTACTGCAGTACTTTCAAAACAAGCACTGCAAAAATAAATATTATTTTTGCTGATTAACTGATAAATTAAGGCAATTACTGCTGTTGATGTTTCAATCATTCTTCCTAATTCAATTTCTAAAGTTTTCTACCATTTTATGGATTAAATATATAAATAAATGTACTTCCTTAGACAAAAATTCCACTCATTATTATTTTTTTGTTTTGTTTACAAGTTTAAAATCTGTTGCATGTACACTGAAAATTACATATTAACGTCAAGGAAAATATTGAATAGTAAAAGCGGCTTGAAGATTTCCGTTGCTATGTATTCAAAACGCAGCCATTAGTGACACTCAATCACGCGCTGGGATATAGGACCCTCAGTGTATTGGGTTTCGAAGCAATGCTCTTATGGTGTCCCTAATGCACTGACGACATTAACCTTTATAACACACATAGGAACAAAATTTTCCAGTTCGGTGGTAGGCTCATCTCAAAATTGGCATTTTTGGACATTAGCCCTTCTAGCTTTCGGCGCTAGAATTATATTTATAATTATCATAAATAATTGCATCTCCATGTATTATAAATGTATTATAATTTTATCCATACTTATGCTGATAATTATAAGCGTGTGTTATGACTTGTCAAACCTAACTTAACATCATTGACACTTGCATTGTTACCGGGGCAACCGGTGCCCCCCCCCCCTCCCCCCGCGCTACTTCGCAGCAGTTTCTAGTTCCCGGTTCGCGTCCCACCTAACTGCATCCTGGAGGCAACTGTTGTGGCTGGGCACCTCGGTGATAAGGACTAAGTTCAGTCATGTCTGATGCCACGCACGGCAAATACGTGGGTAGATGAAACCTTACCCAGGCAGGTGGGTCAAGATGAGGTCTATACAGGCCTTAGGTCAAGGTGGACATCTGAGGCACAAGGACTATTTGGCAAGCTTTTCCCGAAAGCCGTTCGGCAGGGAAGCCACGTCCCCGGAGGACGAGGGGCCAGGAGTGATTCATCTGAGTTAGGTTAAAGCCCCTGCGCGGTGATGCAGTGGCCTGATATTACACTGCCCTGAAGTGTTACCAGTTCTATTTCAACTCCTAAAACATATGTTTACATGTGATTGTGCGTGCGCGTGTCCGATAACGTGCATGCTACTGAGGCCCAATGTAGGGGATCCCCCCTACCTCGGGCCTCAGCCCTCGCCTCGACTAATTTTGC
>NC_061820.1:26443608-26448608 GCF_019202785.1 Penaeus chinensis | reverse complement strand
AAAGAGAGAGAGAACGATAGGTAGAGAGAGTAGATAACTAAGAGGGAGAGGGGCAGGAGGAAGGGAGGGAAATAGAGACAGAGGAGAGACAGATAGAGAGAGGGAATGAGAGAGAGAGAGAGAGAGGAAGGGGAGGGTGGGAGGGAGGAGGGAAGGGAGAGAGAGAGAGAGAGAGAGAGAGAGAGAGAGAGAGAGAGAGAGAGAGAGAGAGAGAGAGAGAGAGAGAGAGAGAGAGAGAGGGGGGGGGGTGAAGAAGTCACAGAGAGAAAGAGAGTGAGAGAACGAGAGAGAGGGAGGGAGGAGGGGACAGAGAAAGAGGGAGAGAGGGAGAGAGTAACAGAGAGAAAGGAAAAGAGAGAGAGAGATTCAGAGAGCGAGAGAGTGAGCGTGAGAGAAAGAGGCAGAGAGATTTAAAAATAGAGTGATAGAGAGAATGAATAACAGAGGGAGAGAGGGAGGAGGAAGGGAGAGAAAAAGGGAGAGAGGGGGAAGGAGAGATAGATCTCTCTCTCCCTCCCCTCTCTCTCTCTCTCTCTCTCTCTCTCTCTCTCTCTCGCACACTAGGACGAGAGCCTGGATATCTCTGGGGAAGGATGTTGATGATAAACCCTGCTAGGTCCCGTGACTTTCAAACAATTTACAAATAATTCAAATAATAATGTTAATTTACGCTTCTAGTTCTGATACTATATTTTGCTATATAACGTAAAAAAACATTTCGGAAGGGTTGGCAATTCTCTCTTGCTCTCTGGTGGTCCTTTTAAATATCCATCTCGACAATATTAATAAAAATGAAAATAATAGTAATATTGATAATGACGATAACTGTAATAAGGATGATAATGAAAACGATGATAATGATGGTTTCACGATTTCGTTTGGGCATAATTGTACGTATGTGTTGTGCGTTTATGGTGTGTGTGTGTGTGAGGTGTAAGTGTCCCTTTGGTTCGCCTCAACGTTCGGATGGCAGCTTCGACCCCACCAAAGCCTCATGTCAACCCTCGTCGGTGGTTGCCATTCTATGGTTTGCCACTCTACTCCGAGCTCCATACCTGAACACTTTGTAAGTCCACTTAATTTATTTTGTACATCTTGTGCGAGTATATATCTCTATATTCAACAAATGGTGAATGGTGAGAAGAATAAAATACGGTGAAGTGCTGTGAAGTGATATATTGAAAATTAAGGAACAAAACTATTTTAACGGGAACTATTTATTACAGCCACTATTTGTGCCGAGGAGCTGATATCTGCAGCCCGCTCTACCAGTGGCTATCTTGTGCTTGTGCTATTCCACCCCAGGTGCATGACAGTTTTGGCTTGGATAGTTTGTCCTCCAACACTTCACTGACGGTACTCCTGATACCTACCGTATACGGTTCAGTGTATTTGTGATGTACAGTCTGAGCAATATAATTTATGAAAATACTGTATTGTTTTAATAAGCCCGAGATAATCTATATCCCAGAGGATACCAGAATAAAATAACCAAAGGTTACTGCTAATAAGATCAAAGCAAAGAAACCACGGACAAATAATAATGACTAAAGAAATAGGAAAACTTATCATAATAATAGTATTAATAATGATTATAAACGTAATTATGGTAATAATAATAATAATAAAGATGAAAATAAGTAATAGTAATAAAAATAATAGCAATAATATTGGCGATAATAATACTGATGATGATAATAATGAATACAATACAATAGTAATGATAAAATAATGGTGATAAAGAAACAATAATTATAATAAAAGAAAATGTAGAAATAAAGATGATTAAAGCAACATGAACTTCAATTATTATATCAATAATAACAACACTATGATAATAATTTAATGATGATAATAATAGTAATAATGACAGGAATAATAAATGACAGTATTAATAACATAGTAGTGATGTTATTAGTAATAAAGGGAATATTTTAATGACAATAATAATAATGATGATAATTATAATAATAATTATAACAATAGGAGCGTAATAGCAACAACAACTAGCGGGAAACGTGGAAGTTCCAGGAAACAAATAAAGAAAACGAAGAAAGAAAACGAAGAGGTGTTACTGATTCCCTCTTTCCTCTTCCTCACTCTCATTTTCGCTTCCCGTCTCTCTTTTCCTTTCCATCTTCCATCATCCTCTATACATGTAATATAAAAAATAAGAATTATATTATGTTTTTTACTGCACACTCGCTAAAAAAAAATAAGTATCATTAAACGGTAGGAAAAACTGCTGTGAGCTCGACCTGATAATGGTACCCTCTGCTTGTATAATATTACGCATGATCGAAGCAAGTCCTAAATAAATTCCATGATAATAACGATGTTGGCTGAAACTTTAAATAAATTGAAGGGGATAAAGTAAGGGTTTTGAAGTGTATAATACTTATACATTTTATGGTTACCGCCAGCAGCATGAATAAAGATGACTCACGATAAGGGCACGTGCAACTAACAACAACAATAATAATAATAATGTTCACCATAACACTAAGGAATAATATAGCTATGCATATGTCGTTTGAAACTTTGAGTTGAAATGAAAAATTAAAAAAATATCGAAGTTGACATACTCAAATTTGGCCAAAACCTTCTAGAGGATCGGCCTAAATACAGTTGAAATACTTGATGCATAATTCTGTCTTGATAATAATAATGATGATAGTAGTGATAATGATAGTGATAGTTATGATAATCATGATGATAATGATAATAATTATATTATTACAACTACTACCATTACTACTAACAATTGTAAGGATAATAATAATAATAATGATAATAATAAAGATAATAACTATTATTATTTTGGTAATATGAAAAAGTATAAACTCTTTGAAGATAATTAGACAGGACTCACTGTTATATGATTATCAATCATGAAACTTGAGAAAAACAAAATCAACAGTGTGCAAAACTACGCCATCTCTTCATAAATCAAATGCTATAAAACAAACTAGCAATCATTATATAAGTAATGCATTATTCAGTATCTCGAAGTTAATAAATGGATTAGATATTACACAAACTAATCATGATCGCCAAACAAGGAAATAGTTAAATTATTATAAACATGCTCAGTGAATTAAATATTATACTAAAAGAAAAATAGTAATAATAAAAATAATGAAAAATAGTTAATTATAACAAACACAAATGAATCAAACATCAAGCAAGTAGAAGTAATATCATGACAAAAGCAAATACTTGATGGACAAAAAAATTACCTTGATGTCTAGTACATTTATAAACTATTTTGTAAACCATTAACCATTAACACAACATTAGTTGTTTCATTACATGTTCATAAAAAAAATTCTTCCTAATCCTAACTATGTTCCCGAATAGCAGCCCCGTGTTACTGTCTTCCATTTCTAATTCCTGTCCACTAAAATACTTTAAACGGGCTTACCGGGATGAACATGGCTACTGGACGCTAATCCAAATTCTGTTTTTTGCATGTGTGTCTTGTCCTCTTGACCATATTTTTTTGTGTGGAATCCCCTCGAGTCCTCGCAATGTT
This sequence comes from Penaeus chinensis, assembly GCF_019202785.1. NCBI lineage: Eukaryota > Metazoa > Arthropoda > Malacostraca > Decapoda > Penaeidae > Penaeus > Penaeus chinensis. Next base: position 26,445,073 of record NC_061820.1, on the reverse strand, counting down.
ATTCTATTTTTGGCGTTTCGCCCATTCGTATGGCATCCACTTCGTCCTCGTGTTGTTCGCATGGTGATGACTTGTCAAAAACAAGGCGAAATTACATCGTATTTACAGCAACTGACTCTCTTGTATAAAAAAGCCCTCTCCCTTGGCCTCCAATTAAACACCAGGCAGGAAAGTAAGAACCTAATCAACTACGTTATCTCGAACCACCGCTGGACCGATAGTGACGTCTACAAAGGGTTCGTACAAGGGATTACTGTATGGTTGATGCGTCGTCGCGCCCCCCGGCGATCCAACGAAGATACCTCACCACGCTGAATGGCCTCCGCGACGACAAGACCATCGTCATTACCCAGGCGGATAAAGGTGGGGGTATTGTTGAGGATAAAGTGATTATATACTTAAAATGAAAAATTTACATTTCGATGCTTCTGTTTACACGAAAGTAACGCAAGGTAAGGGGAAGATGGAAGCTGCCAGGTTCAAGAAGAAGGCGAGGGATTTATTTCTGCGTTCAGCTGGACGTAAATGCCTACTTCACTTGCTGGAAGAGGCCATCCGCAACCCGTCCATGAGAGGACTTCCGAAGGTAGACAAGCCAGGCGTACCGATGAGACCGATCACCTCTGGTATTGGCAGGGCTTCCCATCGTTTGGCTAAGTATTTGGCTAAACCTCATCAGGCGTCTTCCGAGTTCCGGGTACAAAAATAAAAAGCTTGCCAGTTTTGATGTAAAATCCCTCTTCACGAATGCACCCACAGACGAAGCAGTCCGAGCAGTCGAAAGGGTCACCAGCTCCATGACAGATGCTTGACTTCCGCTGCCGAAACACTTCTTCGTTCGCCTAGTGAAGTTATCCCAGAGGCTTCCTGCTAAACCTCAGAAAGAAAGCGGAGAACATACTCGCAAGATCAGACCCTGCACCCTCGTCTAATAATTTTCCCATATTACCGCCATGTAACATTTCTCAGGCGATCAGCAGGTACTTCGGCAATACAGTGAAAATCGCCAGCACATCCGGAAAAAAGATACACAACTTAATACGAGACAGAAAGCAGCCCGAAAGCAACCCCAACAGTACTGTATATCACATACCCTGCAGTAGATGCGATACAGCATACTTTGGTGAAACGGGCAGCGATTTCACCACCAGGATCAGCGAACATCGAGCTGACCTCCGTCACCATAGGACTTCCAACGCCATGGCGCCATGTAGATGAAGTGAACATCTACCGAACTGAAAGGAAGCAGTTCATGGAGAACTGAACAAACAGAAAAGACAAATTATGGAAGCTGTATACATCGCGACGGAGAAAAATGTGACACAGCATCGGGCAGATTCAAATTATTCAACAATTATGGGGATAACGAGTTGGAGGCCATAGTTGTCAGCTGTTTCGCCAGCTCATGTATGATATATATATATATATATATATATATATATATATATACACACACACACACTGT
>NC_061820.1:26406108-26416108 GCF_019202785.1 Penaeus chinensis | reverse complement strand
GGAGGGGCGACTCATGACCACTCTTCGACTACGAACAACGGTACCCCCACTAATGACAAGACGAGACGACCACTTTTCAAAATCCCCAACCAGAATGCAAGGTTCGCGAATGTAAAATGCGTGAATGAAAATCAGTCGCTTTTGAAAGTGAACCCCTTTATCATCAAAAAGATCCTTGATGGTCAAGTGGACGGCGATTTTGATTTTGTCAAAAATTGCGAGATGGAAGCCTTCTTGTTAAAGTACAATACAACTCCCAGATTAAAGATTTACTTAAGATGAACAAATTCATGATCTTCGAGTTAAAGTAACTATTCCTATTGGCCCAAATACCTGTAAGGGAGTAATCTTTCACAGGGATTTGAGGACGATGGAAGAAAGTGAAATTCTCGAGAGCATGAAGGACCAAGGACGGGAATGTGCGAACGAAAACTGGACTGTGTTTTTTGACCTTTGCTTTGAATAAAATCCCCGAATATGTCAATACCGGTTATGAACGTGTTCAAGTAAGACCTTATGTCCAAAAGCCAATGCATTGTAATAGATGCCAAAAATTCGGACACACCTCATTAAGATGTATTGACAAAGATTCAACTAAATTTGTTTGCCGTAAATGTGCTGAAGCCCATGACACCATCACATGTACTAGCCAGATTTCCAAATGTGCTAACTGTGGAGGTCCCCATCATTCAGGATCTGCCGAGTGCAGCATCTTGAGACATTGGCATATATGAGAAAGCATGAAGTTAGTTATACTGAAGCAAAGAGGAAAGTGGAAAGTTTGACACACAAACCCGATACTTCCTATGCTGCAGCGGTAACTAGCAACACCCCTAGTACAAGTGATGTCAGTCAACAATTTGCAGCTAAGGATAAGGAAATTGCCGAACTCAAACTAACCGTTAAAGATTTAAATATTACAGTATATCAACTGACAAAATTGGTCGATCAAATGGCTGCATCAACCCAGCATAAACATCTTAAGGAAGCTGATACCGAATCACAGTCCGGAGCGCACCTCCCCGTCCGGGCTTCTCCTGTGAGGACTTCGTCTGGCTCGCGATCGGTTTCTCGAGAGAGAAGCAGATCGCAATCTGTCAGTCGTCTCCCTCGCCAGGAGGTGCAGGACATGGAGGCATCTGTCTCCAAACCATCCCGTGAGAGGTCCCCGGGAAGCGAGGGAGAGGAAGCGCCTCCCTCCCATAAAAAGAAAATTAAAACTGGTGGACAAGGCACTTCCAAACCCCATAAAACGTAATCATCGCGTCAACCATTATACAATGGAAGTAAATGACCTTAAATTATTAGCCTCGTCCTATGCTCACGATATTATAGTTCTCCAAGAAACTCATTTAACAAAACTCGTCTCTGACGAGGTCGTACCGCTCAGGAACTACCATTTATGTCGGAAGGATCGTGAGTGTAGGGGTGGAGGCGGAGTAGCTACGTACATCCACCAAAGCCTCTCTTTTACAGAAGTGACGATTGCTTCTACTTTGGAGTTTGTCGCATGCAAAGTAAAAATTAATGGCACGCATCTGGCTATACGTTCAATTTATTGTCAACATGATAAAGTGATAATCTATGATGCTCTTCAGGAACGTCTGCCACAAAATAAAGTAATTTTAGGTGATTTCAATGCTCATCATACGTTATGGGGTTCCCTACGGATGGATGGTAGAGTTGAGCAAGTAGTTAAGTTGATTAACGAGTCTGATTTAGTCCTTCTGAATGATGGTAGTCCCACGCGGGTGGACGATAATACCGGTAATTTGAGCTTTATAGACATATCACTGGTATTTTCATCAATAGCAGCCAAGTGCCTGTGGCACACCATTGACGACTCGTTGGGAGGCGATCATCTTCCTATTTTGATTGAATATTCATGCGACACAGTGAGAACGCCTTTCAGCGCCTAAATTTAACGTAAAAAGAGCAGACTGGGTCGCCTTCACAAGGAGCGTCAAGCTCGAACTTGTTGGAGAAACCATTGATGATAAAGTAAACAATATTCAAAATTCGATTTTAGAAGCAGCTTTGCTATCCATTCCTAAAACTTTGACAGATAGCGTTAAGCATAGAGTTCCATGGTGGACACCAGATTGCCGCAGGGCGCTGTGCCGACGCAATAAGGCCTACAGGCTTTTCAAAAATAACATCACAAATGAGAACTTTTGCAATTACAAACAAGCAAGAGCTAGGGCGCGTAGAGTAATGAGACAAGCAAAAAGAGACTCCTGGCGAAGATTTGTCTCTACAATTAACAGCAATACAAAAACATCAGAGGTTTGGTCCACTATCAATAAAATCAATAAGAAAAAAACATCATTCAAAATTAACAACATCACTGAAGAGGGTAACAATTTGGATTCACCTAGAGACATTGCTAATGCACTCGCCAGACAGTTCTCTCATACAAGCAGCTCAGCAAACTATCATCACGCATTCCTGCCCCATCAAGGAAGCGGCTGAGCTGCAACCTATTCACTTTGCCACAGGAGATGACTTTGATTACAATAAAGATCTTACAATAGATGAGCTTGTCCGAGCTCTAGAAGCCTGTAGAGGAACATCCCCAGGCCCCGATGAGATTCGATATGAGATGATAAAGCATCTTAATCATGATGACATGATTAAGTTGCTGGAAGTGTACAATGAAATTTGGAAAAGCCACACTTTTCCAAACTCATGACACTTCCCCCACATCATTCCCAAATTGAAAGGAGGGGGTAATCCCAGATTTGCCATCTCCTACCACCCAATTGCATTGACAAATTGCTTATGCAAGGTCATGGAACGAATTGTTAATAGTAGGCTATTGCATTTTTTAAATTCCAGTAATTTGCTAGTTGACTAGCAGTGCGGTTTCCGAAAGTGACGCCAAATTCTCGATCAATTAGTAAAGCTGGACAGTCATATTCAAGAGGCAATTGCCAGAAAAGATTATTTGATTTCAGTATTTTTAGATATAGAAAAAGCCTACGACATGACATGGCGATATGGCCTACTCAGAAAACTTTATGCTTTTGGATTATGTGGAAACTTGCCTTATTTTATTAAAAATTTCATCTCTGACAGAACGTTTGCTGTCAAATTGTTTTCTCGCAATGTCACTTTTTCGGACATTTTTGTCTCGGCAAACGGGGTCCCACAAGGAAGTGTCTTGTCACCAATATTATTTCTATGTATGATAAGTGAGATCTTACCAGCTCCTCCTCGGAATCTTAAATACTCACTGTACGCTGATGATTGTGCATTATGGCATTCCAGCAATAATGCAGAATTCTCAGCAAATCACATCCAATTGGCACTGGATATGATTCATAACTGGGGCCTCCAGTGGGGTTTTAAGTTTTCCACTAGAAAGAGTATTGGGTAATTTTTTCACGTAGGAGGAAGCCGATTTCTTGGGCTACTTTTTGATAGTAGACTCAATTGGAAAGACCACATTGGTTAGTTAAAGAATAAATGTCAAAGAGCACTAAATTTATTAAAGTGCATTTCTGGTAATAAATGGGGAGCTGATAGACAGTCTTTGCTAATGATATATAAAGCCCTGATTAGGTCGAAAGTAGATTATGGGTCAATTGTGTATGGTTCGGCATCGAGAACAAGTTTGAAAGGTTTGGATGCTGTGCAGAATGCTTGTTTGCGTGTGTCTTGGAGCCCTAAAATGTACTCGAATCGAGCATCTTGAGGTGGAGTCAGGAGTACCTCCCCTCCGACTCAGACGCGGCCAGTTAGCACTGACCTATGCCGCAAAGGTGGCTCGAGACCCGAGCCACCCTAATGGCAATGGAGGCACTAGGCCCTTTGCCACGAGACTTCACGACCTCGTCGAGAAAGTCGGTATAGATCTCTACCATCGATACCCTGGTTCATTCAAATATAGCGCCATGGGAAACCGCCAACTTTTCTACCATGGAAGCCTGGCTTCCATCAGCCAAGGCCATGGCGCCGGAGATGGAGGTACGCCAGAGGTTCAGAGAGATCATTATTAAACATCTAAATTCTTTTCATATATATACCGACGGCTCCAAGACAGATGAGTGTATGAGTGCGGGTGTATGGTCGTCTGAATGTGAACTAAAGTTCAAACTGCCGAATCATACATCGATCTTTCTTGCTGAACTTTTTGCCATTGACAAAGCTATTGATTTTGCACTATCGACGACCCACGATAAAATAGTTATTTTTTCCGATTCATTAAGTTCATTTAAAGCTATTAAATCCTTAGAAACCACTAAAAATGAACTGCTGGGTAATATCATTCGTAAGCTACACGGTGCCAACAAATCAATCAAGCTAATATGGGTACCAGGCCACTCTGGTATCCATGGCAATGAACAGGCTGACAAATTAGCCGGGTCAACTGGCGATCTGGACACTACCATAGTTCGTACAGATCTCAGGTGTTTTGTGTCTCTCATAAAAGCAAAAATTCATCTCCTGTGGCAAAGTGAGTGGACCAACCTCCAACTCACACACAAAATAAGACAAACAATAGACCTGTGGGAGACATTCCACAGGAAAGATAGAAGGGACGAGGTGGTGTTGGCCCGGCTTAGGGTCAACGCCTCAAGATATACCACCTCACCCCCTACATTGAAAAAAATTGCCCCCCATGATGGCCAAATATGCAATACCACCATAACAATAAACCACATCTTAACATCATGCCATAAATACAATAATCAACGAAACCACATCATAAATTATTTCAGAATTAAAAACAAAGATTTAACAATATCAAATCTTCTTTCAAACGATGAAAAAATAATAAATAAAGTAATCGTTTTTTTAAGGGAGACAAAACTTTATGACCTTAAATAGATTGATAGAATAAATAGGATCCATTGGCTTAATAACCTTGGCCACATGCGCTGGTTGATAGCCAAGAAATCCAACAAATAAAAAAAAAAAGAAAAAAAAAGTTACACCTTCATATTCTTAAAACAATGCATCTCGTAGTTATGACGTTTTGGCCTCTCAAACGATGGATCGGTTATTGCATCCCGACCAGGTCTATCAGTTTCAACGGCCGCCAAGAGATTACTGTTGTTGTTGAGCACAACAGTGGGTAGGGACTAAGCTCAGTCAGCGCAGGCCGGCCCCCCCTCTGGGCATAGGCCGAGCGAGGCTCAGCTTCGCATAAGGACTTATTCTTAGGCGAATGGATGAAACTCAAGCTGATTTGTAATATGATTATAGCAATAACTATGATAGCAATATGAATAATGATAACCTATAATAATAATGAGAATGATAATCATAGCAATAATATAATGATAATAGTGATAATGAATACAATAATGATAATAGTAATAATGATGAATACAATAATAACAACAATAATAATGAGGCTAAGAAAATAATGATAATAACCATAATTATAGTAAAGATAATAATTATATTTGTAATAACTAATTATAACACTAATAATATTGATAATGATTATCATGATCATGATCATAATAACGGTAACAACAAAAATAGCAAAAATAGTAATGATAAAGATGGAAATAATGATACGATTAATATTACTACTAATAAAAATAGTAATGATAATAATGATAATGATAATGATCATAATAGTAATTATAATGATGATAATAATAAGTGATGATAATTCTAATATTGATGACGATAATAATAATAATGATAACCGTGATAATCATAAGTGATAGTAATAATAATAATAATGATAATAATAATGATAATGATAATAATAATGATAATGATAATAATAATGATAACGTTAATGAAACCACAATAATGATAAATGATGATGATAATGATAATGTTAATGTTGATTTTAACGAGAATAATAAAAATAGTGGCATTAGTAGTGATAATGATAATGATGATAATAGTGATAATAATAATAATATTGATAATAATAATGATTATCATAATGATGATGATTATAAAATGATAATACCAAAAATAATAGTAATAACATTACTAAAATGAAAGCAATGATAAGCATGTTATATTAATGATAACTTCCAGAGCATCTCACAAACGGGTGGATGTCACTCCTATCAACTCCAACCCTCCAACAAAACCACGCCATTGTCTGATAAAACACGTAACTACACCATGGGCAGATCTTTCCTTTTCCTTCCCAAGTGTGCATGCCCGTACTATTTTTTTTTTTCAATATGCGCAGTAATTGTGTACTTGCATTTGAACAAGTGTACGTAAAAAGTGCATGTTTTTCTCTGTTATCTTTAATTTTCTCTTCACGGTAGATTATCTTCATTTCACATGCGAGTCTAATTCGGTCTTGCTAGCCCGAAAGCATAGATCTATTATTCTAGGACGCCAAACAACGTTCATTCGTGTTATGTCTTTTAATCTTTCACATAAATAAATTATATCGTGCGTTTGTTGCGTAACTTAATTTATTTTTCTCGAATGTTCTGTGACCGAGTGGGTATAGGTGTAAAGCTGCTGCCACATACATTCAAGGCATACTTTATACACCGCATTGCATTAGCCGATGCCTTATTGACGTAAACTTTGTCTAGTTAAATTCATTTCTGGTCTGCCTATATGCGCATTTGTTGGTTAGTTTCGTGCATCTAAAACAAGGTGGAAATGTCCACAAACATACTTTTTTTCTCAAACCTACCACCCTACCCTAGTTACCTACTCTCTTCTTCTCCTTAATCCCCCCTCCTTCCACATTCCCCCCTCCCTCTCTACCTTATTTCAGTATATTTGTTCAGGCCACTAGTGTTCAGAAGTTTTAGAGTGGTGATATTTATTTAAGGTTCGATTTTATCTATAAATATGTCAATTAATATCCACGAGTTTATATTTCGTCGGTGTGTTTTTCATTTTATCTCATCCAAGCCTTTCACGATGTTTGTCCTCATGGACCTAATTTGCTGACTTTTCCTGAACGCGTGAATTCCAGTGTTCATTACCCGATTCGTCATCTTGGCGTTGAACTTTCAGACTTTTGAGATTCATTTGTTTTCGTATACATATACGTATTCTATACAAAGACGTGTTTTGTTGTATTCGTATTTTTCCATTACTTTTAACCTCAATATGTTTTATGTATGCAAACGTTAACTCTTAATCATGGTTCAGTTAACACAGTTCGTCAAGTCATATCTGGTTTTGACCTATGTGTTAATGGCCATGTTTAGTTGCCTTCCTACATTTTTTTCTAATTTAATTTTAATCCGTATTTTCAATATTTTATCTGTATTTCACTTTGTAATTCTGATAACGTAAATTAACAGTTTACGACAGAGTGATAATTTTACTTTATTTTGCATAAATGAAAGTAGTAATAATATCAATGTAATTCTACGATACATATTACTTCAGGTTCTGCATAAATAATTGTATATAGTGAAGATTTAAGTTATGCATTTCCTCAATTTATATTTAACCCGTACGATTTTGCACTATTATTACACTATAAGTTGTGCGAATTCCCAAAATTACATTTTAGTATCGCTGTTCTTTTTTGTTATCGACATATTTTCTTCCCTCTTCACTAATATTAACGTAATTCAGTGGCTAAATATAATGTATATATTTTCCCCGTTATTATTACAGTATTACTATATCACATTTTGCTTAAATTATTCATACAGTACTTATCATTGTAAATCCATTATTTCAGTTATTAATGAATCGATTCTTTTGGTCACGAAGTGCTTATTTTTCACGCATTTCATTGTTTTAAAAACATTTGTTATTCTGGATAGAAAATTTCGATATCAACCTGACTCGGACCTCACTCAAGCCCTGGGTGTCACACAACAGCCCCCCCCCCCCCCATTCGCATTTCTACCTCTCTGCTTCTTTCTGCTCTCGGTGTATTTATTGAAAAACAGACGTGAGAAAGGACGCAGCTTGCTAGCAGGCACTTGATTTTTTTGAAGGTGGAGTCTCCCCCCCCCCCACCCCAACTAAACTGTTTGCCCCTCTCAAGGTCTGGCTTGCCTTTTTTATTATAATTATTCAGTGACCCCACCAGGGCCACAGCGACGCGAGACCGCCTGCAGAAAGGCATGACAAGTTAGCCCCATCAACACTGAGGCATCCGACGTCTTCGCTTCGAGGACCGTCAGCTTCTACAATCGTGGGGTCCCGTCGACAGTCAGATGGGAGGTGGCCAGGATATCGAGACTTTGCATGTGAGGAGAAGAGAAAGACGCGACTTACTCCCTGCCTGGGCATAGCAAGTCCAAAATGCTGCCCCATCGAAGACAACGGGGGAGTGTGCGTGTGCCGAGCGATCCGAGTAGTCAGACGCCTCCAAGGTCACGCCCTTCAACTAGCAGTAATGCCCGTGGCATCGCCGCCGTGTTGACCTAGGTTACCTCCCTTGCACATGACCACTGACCTTCTCCTTGACCCACATCCAGCCCAGATGCTGCCTCCTCCTGGGGGCCACCAAGTCGGCCACTAACATCTTCAACCTCCACCCATGCTACCATCTTGAATAAAAGTCTCATACTAGACCGTGTGTTTCCCTACATCGCCAACGTGGTGTTATACCACAACACACCCCTCACAAACTGGTGCCAATGGTAGAATCCTATCTGGAGCATCTCAGACAGAGAGAGAGAGAGAGAGAGAGAGAGAGAGAGAGAGAGAGAGAGAGAGAGAGAGAGAGAGAGAGAGAGAGAGAGAGAGAGAAACAGAAAAAAAGAAAGAGAGAGAATGAGTGTGAATGAGAATGAGAATGAGAATGAGAAAGAGAGAGAAAGCAGGACAGGCAGGCAGATAGATAGAGAAAGAGAAAGAGAAAGAGAAAAAGAATGAGAATGATAATGAGGATGAGAATGAGAATGAGAATGAGAATGAGAATGAGAATGAGAAAGAGAGAGAGAGCAGGACAGGCAGGCAGACAGACAGAGAGCAAGACACACACACACACACACACACACACACAGATTAACATTTCAGAACTTGTTAATCTTCATAATAACTGACTGAAGTACAATCAATTTTACAATTATTTATTGATTTTTCTACCTTTAAATAAGATCTCTGTGTTAGTTTAAATAAACACTAATAAATAAACAATGGAAATAATTGATTTCAGTTTTCGGTATTTCAAATAAATCTCATAAAAATGCTTCAGCTTTTCTTACTAAAAATATAGTACATCTATTTCACAAGTAGAGTATACAGCAAAGTATAAAGTGAATGCCTGGTAACTTTATCTCTCTCTCTCTCTCTCTCTCTCTCTCTCTCTCTCTCTCTCTCTCTCTCTCTCTCTCTCTTTCTCTCTTTCTCTCTTTCTCTCTTTCTCTCTCTCTTTCTTTCTTTCTGTGTGTGTGTCTCCATCCAACATGCATAGTGTTTTATAATAAAATATCCGCATATGTATCTACATTTATTGCTGCGAAAGCGTAGGTTGATGTAGATATTAAAACTGATAATAATAATGATTAAAATATAAGAACAACATATATCAGCGATGATAAAAAAAATATAACAATGAGAATGTTTATAATGATAATGATGATAATGATGATAATAATAATAATAATAATAATTATTATTATAATAATGATAATAATAATAATAATAATAATAATAATAATAATAATAATAATAATAAAACTGATAATATTAATACTAATGATAAAATTAATAATATTATTATAATAACTGTAATAAGATAGTAGTAATAACGATAGTAAAAATAATAATAATACCGATATAAATCATATTAATTAATAATAATTTTAATTGCAATTATAAAATCAAATAATAATCAAATCTAATAACAATGATAATAATTCTAATAACATTTATAATAAAAATGATAAAAACAGTAATGAAGATAATGAAAATACCGATAATAATGATAACAGTAACAACAACATTAATAGTAGTAGTTGTAGTAGTAGCAGTAGAAGTAGTAATGATAATAATGATAATAATAATCTTAATAATAGTGATAATAACAATGATAATGATAATGATAATAATCATAATAATAATAATGACAATTTTG
>NC_061820.1:26338608-26381108 GCF_019202785.1 Penaeus chinensis | reverse complement strand
ATAGCAGGAGGACTTGCTACCTCAAAAGCCTTCAGCAGATCTAGGAATATTACCACAGATGTGACATTGGTGGTATGTGTAAGAGGGTGGCTATGCTGCAAGCTGTAGTCTTGCCTCTTGTCAACACATGATGTTCATATGAGGGTCCCAGTTTCCACTGGAACCAGTTTAGTACTATCCTCTCGGCCGTCTCGCCTATACAGATGAGGAGGGAGATGGGGCACTAGGGTAGAGTGAAAGTTTTCCAGAAATTGTTAATGAGTTGTAGGAACGCAAGCTCACCTGTTAGCCCTAAGTGGGAAATAACAGAGTAGGAGATCCCCTCAGAGTCTAAGGCATCTAAGGCAGCAGGCCAAAGCATTCTGAAAGGCTGGACCAGCGTCAATGAGGGCGGTAGCAGTGCCAGAGTGATCGCTCATAGTAGTCTCATCAACACACCATCTGATTCTTTCCTCCAGGAGTGCAATGGCAAAGGTGAGGTCTAGGACCCCTCCCTTGACATGCGCTGGTTCTTGGGTGTTGAGAAGAGCGATCTTCGGTGGTGCACATTGATCACTTGGTCCTGTGCTGCAGTTGCACAGACCTCGCCGATGTCTAAGCTCCTACAGCCTAGTCGGTTGGCTTATGAACCTGACCAGCGATGGTAGCGTGGCCGGTCGGGGGGTCACTCGGCAGGAAGTGGCCAGTAGCAAGTCAGGAACAGTTCTGTGTGATAGCCAAACAGGGACCACTACAGCACTCCCTAGTGTAGTAGAATAGTTGCATCTACCGTTGGTCTGGTGGTTTATCTCTCTGAGAGGTGTTTGAGTGGGTTCCCACTCTTACGGCTGGGTGCCATAACAGTCGAGATCTGTGGGGGAGCTGAAGAGGCTCCAAAGTCAGTGAGGGACCAGGCAGTCCTTGTGTTGCTGCTGCTTGCTGAGGTGTGACTGGAGGATGTTCTGTTAATGATCTCGGTTCTGGATCCCAAGCTTAAGCAGTCGGGAGCTGAATCAGCAAACTGGGAATGATGGGAGCCTCCGGTCCAATAAGAAAGCCGTGAGGTGTCTGCGTCTGCTGGTGAGAGAGTGAGGACGAGGCTGTTGGACCTGGCTTGACCCAACATGGGAAGTTGTGGAGGTTGTGGCTGCTACAATGTGTCATGAGCTTATTTGCAACTATCCATAAGAGCATTACTATCCATAATCAGGACTATACTCGAATAACATGGGCAGGGAAAAATCCCTAATCCATCTCCAGAACGTGTCTATTATATGATTAGCGTATTTTGAGAAAAAAAAGCATTGTCATAGATTTAATGCCTATTGGCCTTTTGTTAATCAAGTCTAATATTTTAAACATAACAATTTGCAATTCTTCATACTGGAAAACCAGTGCTGGGTTTAGGATTGGTGAAGCCCTACACTAAATAAAACCCCGAGTTTGTTATTATAGTTATTACACTAGCAGGTCTCAGAAATCTTGAAAATACATAAACCTTTTAATTGTTTAACAGCAAAGTGAATAATACACAAATAAGTAAAAAATGTGGACTAACTACATAATAATTTGCTCGGCTCAGTCACTATCATATATCACAATATAATATAGTAATGCTAGAAACAATACCAGCACGTAAATACAGTTTCCAAAAGGTGTTAAGCATTGACAAATACACATATACAAAATGCTGACTAGACAAGTATTTCTAGTTATATATATATATATATATATATATATATATATATATATATATATTTTTTTTTTTTTTTTTTTTTTTTTTTTTTTTCATTTACGAGGATATAGAAGTTTGTTGAATCTAAAAACTACATCCAGCAGGTAAATGTGAATGATGTATGCACTTGAATGACTAATTAAACCTCAAACAGATCAATTCACAAATCAACTGAATCGATTTTGGTCACCTTCCTCTACAGGAAGAGAGAAATAAAACTGATAAAGCATGATTTGAAATTCGATGCAGAGAAGTTGCAGAGTATCCTTGGATAAAGTGAAAAAATCCTAAAGATTTAACCATAGCCACTAGGGATTTCATGTACATGCCATGCCTACCATGAGAATAGTATGTTAACTGCATTTACACACTGATGGCTCCGCAGTTGCTTAGCCACGAAGGAGGTAATTACTAATCCTACCTATCTCTGCTGCTGATATGCAGAAACAGGAATTTCAATGAAGTTGACTGAAGGGGGAATGTTGGTTTGCACTTGATTTTAGATCAACCATTTTTTTTTTTATGAGTTACTGACTTGGCTATTGTATGAGCCCAGATCCAAACGGAAATTTTCAGATTGAATACTTTTGTAGCAAAGAGAGGATCAGAAATTCAGGTCAAAAGCTCACCAAGGGATGGGACTAAGTGAGTTCGAACTTGAACTTGGCAGATAAGTGTATATCAACTTAGTTTATTGAATAAGGATTCTTACTGGCAACTGGGTCAATGAATTTCATATTTTGTGGTATATTAGCCAGAATAGTATTATTAGACTGTCTGATGTTTTTAGCTGAGGGAAGTGAAGTAAGTGTGTGCTGGAACAAGGAACGGTAGTAGTGTGTGCGTAGACAGTTTCAGTGATTATGAGTGATTATTTTTTCATTTTAATTTTTGCGCTTAATTTGCCGGCTGATAAATTCTGCGATTCACTTTTGACTTTATCACTAACAACATACCTTCTGTATCTAAAGAGAATATTGAATCCTTTTAATAGATGTACCTCCTTCATAAATGCTGAATACAAAGCTGCATTTTCCAACAAGTACTCTTTTACTAGATTTTTTTTTCATGCGCAAAAGTTCTAAACTAATCAAACTAGCACAAACTCCTTTCAAGCTACCTAATTCCGTATTATCGACTAACTTGCCAAATGTTTTGTATTAACTAATATCATGCAAAGAACTATTGTTAAACCAACATCTGCTTGGGCTAAGTTTACGGTCTTTCTTATTTATTTTTTTTTTTTACAAATAATTATACTATGAAAAATATTTCATGTCATATAAAAGCAAGTAAGTAATTGTTTTTGACTGATCTCTTGTCTATATCCCTTTGCGTCTTTTTTGAAAGTCTCGAGTCACTTTCCATACACTCAATAACTTCCCGCTCGTCAGTCAGACACACTGCAAGTTTATCATAATTTAAACCTTTTGTTTTATATATTCATTCTCTTTAAATCAACAGGAAGCAACTTTAGTGAAGCAATGAGAATTTGCTATTCCCTTTACCTTTCTAAGTTTTCTCAAATGCAACCGGACTTGTTTTACTACACTAATCAGATAATTTTGTTTTATTGCCTTCTGGTATTGGTTTTGAAGTGGTAAATTCTACAAGCATTGCATCAAGTGCCTTGCGGGTGACTGCCTATGAATGACGTGATAATGCAAATCTCGTATATAATCCTGGACAAATGTAGGGAATTCGGACACATCTCCATTAAATGTAAAAGGTTCAACTCTAGCAATATATTGCAATTTTCAATTCTTGAAACACATTTTTATTTGATTGTTTTAATGGCTTATCATTACTGTTCTCTTTCCTTTCAGATAAGCTACAAATGACACTGAGAATACCGTCTAAAACTTTGGTCGAGCTCTTTCTGAGTGACCATTAGAACCTCTTTACTTTGTTGTTAGCCTTCCTTTGGCGACGCCTCGTTGCTTCCTTTGAAGTCTGGTTCCTTTACGTCAATGAGCTTCCCCTTCCAGTGCGGTCCGAGTCCTTTCCCTCGTCAGGCTTGACCGTTGACAAGGAAAGATAAAAAAAAAAAATAACATGAATATGTGACTAGCAGGAAGGCAGCTGACTTTCCATCCGAACAGCTAATCGGCTATGAAAATATCAGAGGAACAGAGACAAACTGGCAATGGTATTGCTACGCTGAAAATCTTCACATTCTCAGTTCAAAAAAACTCTTCATGATAAAGACCCTTTCATTCTTATATATATATATGTATACTTATATATTAAATTTATCTATTTATAAATATATGTACATACACACATATATGTATATATAATATATGCATGTATGTACATATATATATGAATACATGTATGTACGTATGTATGTGTATATATAGATATATAAATATAAATATATGTATATATCTGTATATATTTATAATTCATATATACCCATGTGTTTGTGTGTATTATATATGTATGTAGGCTATATATATACATATACACACATGCGTTTTTATAGATGCTTATATGAATAGGTAGATAGGTATGTGAGTGTTAACGTCCGTCTGGATGTGTATATGCATATTGATAAGTATACATATTCGGGTACACAGAACAGAAATGTGGAACGCCAGGACGGTTGACAAAGAACCCCAGACGGCGGGGGGGGGGGGGGGGGGGGCGAGAAAGCGGCCAGTGGAGAACAAAGCCCCACTGGGAAGGGGCGGGCCCATGGCGCGGAAGGCTGGCAGTGGGTCGACCTTCGGGAGGGAAGCAGGTGTGAAAGACGGGCTTATGTGGGGGCGAAAGGGGGGCAGGCTCACGTTGGAATAGGGGCGTAACAGTGGGGAGGGGCGTTCGGTAGGAGGCCCCGGAGGCTAGTTAAATATCCGGCCAACCCGAACTGCCACCAGTGTTCCGAGAGCCTCCGCTCCGACAACAAACCCACCGCCTCTCCGCCTCCCCTGCACTCTACGGGAACTCCCCGCGTTGCACTACGAGCGTCGTCGTCCTGAGTCTCTGCTGCCTCTCTTTCTCTCTGTGTGGACGTGGAGCTCCTGAGGAAGCGTCATGAGGGTTTCTCTGCTGCTGATCTTCGCTCTCGCGGCTCTCGTGGCGGCCGCTGAGGCGAAAAAAGTAAGGCCAAAGGGAACGGACAAGGAATATTTCCTCGATTTTTTTCTCTCTTCATTCGCTTCTCTCCTATGTCGCAATTTTTTCTATCTACATATTCAATTCCTATCTAATTTTTATCACTTATTATTAGCCAATGCTTTGCCTATTTAATCAGCCTCATTCAATAAAGATCATAAACTCTCACAAATGACATTTACTTTGAATCCAGAGAACATTGTTTCTCAGTCGCAGAATATTTTCGTTTAAATTTATTCATGTTCTTGTTTTCTTTATTTTATTTTTGCTCTCTCTCTCTCTATATATATATATATTTATATTTACATATATATGTATGTATGAATGTCAACCCATATATATACATATATATACATATATGTGTGTATATATATGCATATAATTATATATGTATATATACATATATTTTCTGACTCTGCCATTCCCATTTTCTCCTGTTCTGGCTCTGTGCACTTATGACTTATTTCCCCGCTAACTGTCTCCCGTACCGATCCTCCCCGCGCTGACTCCCTTGCTTTCATTCAAACCCGTGCTGACGCCTTTGCTGACTCTCTCCTCTCCGCCTCAGTGCAAGGGCGAGTGCGTGTCCGCCGGCTCGTGTGAAGGGAAGCAGACGAAGGCCGAGTGCGACGGCGACCAGGTCTGCTGCATCACCGGTAAGACTTCGCTCCGTTTCTCGGATGAGACTCGATAGATCAGAAAAAGAACACGGAGGAGCGCACGTGTTATAAGAAGGCCCACATTCCCTTCATGTAGTACCAAGCGCTGATCCTCGTCTGCAGACTCGCAGACACAAACGCGTACATGCCATCTTCCGCTCATACGTGAACACACACACACATACACACACACATACACATACACACGCAACCACACACACACACACATACACATACACACATACACACATACACATTGGTACAAGCTCTCTCGCACAAACACGCAAACTGACAGGTACACAGGGAAGGGGTTGGATACAAAAAATACCATAAGAAAATAGACAGAACTGATTATACTGAAGACACGCATATGCGGCACAACGCAAAGACGCATATGTGACGCATAATCTTTACCGGTACATTGACAATATGTTTATATAAACTGATGTCATCTGCTTACAGTGTACTAATCTTATTTCTAATTCCGTTTTGCAGGAAACAATGTTGGCATCAAAAGGAGTGAGTACTCTCTATTAGTTCTCTTTTATTCTACGCTGGTATTATACACCCCACACGCGTCTATGAAATCTTCTATAGTACTAACTAACGATATTGCGTACCGTATTCGTACGCCTTGCATAACTATTTTTTGTAACTTCTTGTCGAGAACTCTATAAGTAAATTTGGGTAATTCTATCAAGAATGTCCAAGAATTACACAAATTAAGTAATTCATCTTGAACTGTGAAGTTGATATCACCATTCCATTACTAATAATCCACTTGCCCGTTTCATGAATATGTTTATATATATGTATGCATTTGTTATTCACGAATACATTTCTATATGCACAAGTCTGGCTTAGCAGATATTACCTAACAATTTCATATATTCATCCATACATCATGATGATAACTTCACGAAAGTATGACTTCATATAACAGCTGTATGGATCTAACACATTTATTTCCGAAAATACGAGTGTTTGTACAGGGACGTCATATGGGGGTTTCTGAATCCTGAAAAACTTTTTCGCTGAATAAAGCCACAAAGAAATGTATGTTTTCCTAGGGCAAAAAATATAAGAAATAAACTTGATTTACTTCACTTAATTTGACAAATAATGACTACTTATTTCTTTTTCTTCAAAATCAAATGAATTTAAGAAACAATACGAAAGTAGTGAATGAAATTAGTTTTAATGATAACTTCAGTTTATAAAGACTCCACATATATCGTTTTTCTTTAAATACAAGACTTAACATAATAGTGAAAGTCTTTTATATGAGTGACAATTTTCTCAGGGCAAAAATCCTTATTCCCCTCCTCCCATGACGCCCCTGCACAAACACACACACACACATGTATTCAGGCACAGAGTAGCTCCAATACGAAAGAAATGGCTAAGGCTCTCCCTCTCCCCATCGCGCTACAGACTGCAACCCCACTCGCAAATGCAACAAGCTCAACGGTGAATGCAGGAGAAAGAGCTGTCTCCCTGGAGAAGTCAAGTTCAAGAACAAGGGCAGGAAGGTCTTCTGTGAGGGCAAGAAGAAGTGCGTTTGCTGTGCCAGAAGTGAGTGTCTTGTTTCGTTCCTTTGATGTCCTCGTTATGATATTGGCGTTCTTGTGACTTGTTCTTGTCGGCTGATGATTAAGCTGATCACAAGATAAAAGGACGCACACGCTACGGTATCCATACAATGAACTGTGTATGTATATATATACAAACACATACAGATAAGTAAATAGAGAGATCTGCTAACATCACCGCCGCACTCTTTCACTCAGCCTGCGAAAACAAGGGCTTGTGCAACCTTAAGGGCGGTTTCTGTCAGCCCATATCTGTGCCTTGCGACGGGACGCTGGAGACTGGCAAACCTTATTGCAAGGCCAACAAGAAGCTGAATGGAGGCAAAAAGAACAAGTGCGGATGCTGCATTCCATCAGGTAAGTGATGCTCTTCAGGAAATATTCTTGTGCCCAGATAGCCTTTCCAGTTATGAGGATCGGCTTTGCTACAACTTAAGTTATTAAGTCAGCAGCATAATGGCACTTAGTTTGTGCAAACAACTAGAATTTTGCAATATCAAGCACGTAATCAGAATTTGAGTGCGTTGATGTTCATATAGAGTTAGAGGGATAAGCTCAGTTCATCATCAAATCCATGCATTATGTTTTACAGGACAAACGTTTGGATGATAAAGATATATCATTCATTGTCATTTCCTTATTCATATTTCTTTCATATGTATCCTGCAGTGTCAACGGTCCCCATCTGCCGCGAACCGTTCATTCGGCAATTAACCGCAATTGCATTTTCGAAAGGCATTTCCAATACTATCGTCTGCCTTTTCACTAAAATGTGGCGATTTCGATTCGTTCGATTTTCAGTCGTTTATTCTTTTCTTTTTTTCATGCATGCAAGGGGGCTTTCAATCTCTTTTCTGTCTCTTTCTGCGTTCTGTGCTTCTCTCTCCTATTTATGTACAAGTCTGCTTTCTGTTGGGTTTGTCTGCTCTCTACTTTAATATGAATAATCATATTTTTCTTTTCAGATCCACTTATAACAATACCTGTACTAAATGTAATTTTCTATTTATAGCGACGTGGCTGGAAGTGAGGAGAGAAAATGGGTTCAGAAGCATGTTAAATTTGATTAATAATTGTACCAATAAAAAAAACATTAAAGGTAACATTAAAAGGTCTGACAAAATACCTGCCTTTGATATACTTACCACTTGCTCGATCGTCTACCGCCAATAAATGCTTCGTCGACAGTAAACCAAGTCATAAAAAGATGGAAGAAGAGATAGAAAGAAATAAAGAAAAGAAAAGTAAAGAAAAAGGGATAGAAAGAAAAGAAAAAATAAGGAAAAGGAGAGGAAAAAGATGAATACATGAGCTAGAAGTTCATGTCTCTTCATCATTTCTATTTGTGTTACGGTTGTCTTTAATCTCGTTTTGTAAGTGAAAATAACGTAAAGTTAGTCAATTAATCATTAATACATGATTATTCGTCATCTGTTAATGATATTACTAGTGTTAGTGTCTTACAACTAAGCAACATGTAAACAATTAACTAATCAGTTTAACTACTGATCAGCACAAGTAATAATATGTACCTAATGAAGCATTAGACATCGATAAAGAAAGGCTCACTCGAAATGGCAGCTGGCGAATTCACCCCAAAAGTCGTTTCAAACAGTAGTAGTATATCCTTGATAGCAGTAGTGCCAATACTATGTAAAACCTTATTGTGGGCGAATGCATCTCATCCAGCAGGTGAGCAAAAAAAAAAATGTATTCTTATAAGCAAGTAAAAATTGTGGTAATGACGCGCAAAACAATATGATATGTTAAACAAAATTATTATAAAAAAAAAGTTTTATCAACAATAGATAAAATGTAAAACTTTTACCATAGTAACGGTTATCACGTAGCGATGTGGATAGCTGGGATAATAATAATAACAAAAACGAAAATCAATATTGCTCATAATACTGAGAACAGAAAAAAATAAGTACACGAGTAACAACACAAAGAGCACCTTCAACAAGAACGACTGCATAATAGAACTGCGATATAAATGACACAAACAATAGAAAAACTGAAAATCGTGAAGGACCATTGAGAAAACAGTAAACACGATTTATAAGTGAACAGTCTATACACCTTCGCTCGCTCTTTTTCTGTTGGTCTAACTCACTCAGTCTCTCTTTCTTTCTCTTTCTGTCTGTCTGTCTGTCTGTCTCTCTCTTTCTCCCTCCCTCTCTCACTCTCTGCTAGTCTACTAAAGAGTAATAAACAATAGCACTATACTATGTTTATTTTGTAAAATCTTCTGTTACAAAATTTACTACGCAATTGCAGTTTTATCCGAAAGAGATGGTGGTAGAAACGCATTTTACTTCCAACAATAACCATCATAGTAAATTACTTTCGAAAATAGATAAGTTTTATTTGGCTTCACTTTGACTTTCGTGCTAAAAAATAATTTATATGCATTACTAATTAGAAGCATCCCGATAAATGGCAAGCACAGTAACACAATCATTTGTGATTCTCCAACCAGCGGGGTTGCTTTGCATATCTGAATTAATAAACACAAACACAGTTGCTGGCCTTAAATATGTTTACAGAGGTAGCCTAGCCAAACAATTCTTATTCTTTGCAGATATAAAGCAGTGGCACGTATTCCAGACACAGACACACACACACACACACACACACACACACACACACACACACACGGAAATTGGCCCGAAACAAGTTAGAACCTTTTCGTAAGAGTAATCAGGGCACTTTTTTTTATTTAACTCGCAAACCTGCGCACATGTTCACGTATATTCACACGTGCTACACAAACACACACACGTTTGTACTGTGTACACTCACGAGGGAGTTCATCTACTCTTCCATTATCTCATGGGTGTGTCTGCACGCCACCAAAAGTAAAGAGAAAAGAAGGGGGGGGGGGGGTGAGGTTGAGGAGAAGTAGGTTACGACTGTTAGACTGCAGATGTTTAGTGTTCCATTGTCAATTCCGTCATCGCAATTGTAATGAGCTATCAAGTGTTTGGTGGTTTACTGCACTGTTATCGCAACTGTAGTAAGTTAAAAACTCCGAACTACGGGTTATTCCTATGTGAATTTGCCGTGTTTTGAGTGATCACTGGAGCCATTAAAATGATCCCGTAGTCACAATAAAAAGAGAGTAAAAATAAAGAATATCACTGGCTGACTAAATAGGCAACAACAAAAGAACATCATATTAAACAATTTATTTCGCACAAAGCTTTCAAAGATAGTAGATATATCAGACAACACGCCATGAGCTCACTTGGCAAAAGCATAGGCAAGCCGCTACTGCCATATATTTAAGTCCAAACATGAACGTAAAAGTTCTCTTTCTCCCGACCACTCTGGCTTGAGCCTATAAACTGGTGTCTTCCCGGGCTTATGGTAAAGTTCTTAAATATTTGACGGCGTAAGGTTTCCATGTTCTTGGACTTGGAGTATTAAAAATCAGTGTTACTGCATTTCTTCAAAAGTTATTTACTGTATATAGATTGTAGCGAACTTCGTGATGCTACAATTGGGTAAATAAGATATGATGAGTGTTATGATATTGTAGTGCAGTATATTATAAAGGAGCCTATATATTGTTTTGTCAGTTGATAACAAGCTACAGTAGACACTTTGTGTGCTACAAAAAAAAAAAAAAAAAAAAAGAAAGTAGAATTTCATCTATATTGCGATATCGAATCCGGCCTTTTAACAGTTTACTCATTAATGTGTATATACAAAAACGAACTTTTGTGCTTTTTGGATCTGTGACAGGATTGGTTTTTTTATGAAATAAAATACTTGTACTCAATTACAATGACTGTATTTGGACTTGGACTTAGGTACATAGCTAAGTGACTGTGCTGGGCAACTAACATTTGTACAATCTATTGTCCAAGGCATCATAGCTACCGCTTTAACTTTAATAGAGCATGAGTCACACCTCACAGAAAATGACAGAATACTTATGGGAGACTAATTTAATCTTTATGGTTTATATAAGCAGACTGGCTGTACTTGGCGTGAGAGGTGTCAAGAAAGTTCATATGGTTTCAATAAAGTAGCTCCTGCTAATTGGCCGGAGCTTATTCCTCAAATCTTATTTATTAATTTTATTCACTTATTATCTATTTATTATTAATTTATTTATATTTTTATTCATTATTCATTTATTTATATCTATTTATTATTCATTTCTGGTTCTGAGTGCGCGTCAATTTAATTAACTTTAATTTAATTGCTCTCAAACGGCTGAGCCATGTTTCAGTTCTTAAACATGATTTTTAATACCAATTATGGCCAAATAAACTCTTCATATTTAGACTATCGTGTGATTGTGAATTTCTTGCTGTTCTCTGATGATCACCAGTAACTGCATCTAATGTACGGTCATTACAGTCGTTAATAAATTCGTTTAATACAGCGTTTTCTAACAAGGGGTCGCGACATAATTATAAAAATAGTAATAGTAATAATAATAATAACAATAATAATATATACATATATATGTATATGTATGTATATTATACATATGTGTCTATATATATACATATACATACACATATATACATATGAACTGTTATGCAGATGAACTTCACATATTAACACAACTAAACAATGAGATATTGACGGAATCAGACTGTATACAAAGAACAATTTCGACAACATGCGATATATAACAGTACATAAACCCTGCGTTCAATTGAGCTTTTCTGCACGGTGCGCTTCGCCCCTGCCCCAGACTACTCAGGGGTAGTACGGGTGTACTACTTTCCTATCGTTTATCTATTTCATGTGCCCATTCCGGTAAGTTTCTATTATCATTTTCTGTTTTGATTATTTCTAAGCCTTCTTTAAACTCATCTTACACTATCAAACATTTGAAGCAAAATGCATTCTAGGCAGAAGTTCGGTAAGACACGTCGCCAAAATTGATAACTTTACGGAGTATATTACATAGTACAGTGGCAGTAAACCACCAAACACTTAATTGCTCACTACAATTGCGATAACGGAATAGACAGCAGAACATCTAACATCTGCAGTCTAACCATCGCAACCTACTTCTCTTCAACCTCATGCACACACACCCATGAGAAAATGGAAGCGTAGGTGGACTTGCTCGTTAGTGTAAACAGTACGGACGTGTGTGTATTTGTGTAGCACGTTTGAATATATGTGCGCATGTGTGCAGGTTTACGAGTTACATACAAAGTGCCCTGAGTACCTGGCAACATCCAATACATACTCGTTTCCGGCCAATTTCCAAGGCTGTGTGTGTGTGTGTGTTATGTTATGTTCTCTGGTATACGTTCCACTGCTTTATATCTGCAAAGAACAAGAATTGTTTGGCTAGGCTACCTCCGTTAACATATTTAAGGACCGCAATTGCGTTTGTGATTATCAAATCAGATATAGTGCTTGGAAAATCACAATTGATTGTGAGTTTCGTTGTTTGCTATTTATCGGGATGCTTCCAATTAGTAATGCATATAGATTATTTTAGCACGAAAGTCAAAGTGAAGCCAAATAAAACTTATCTATTTTCGAAAGTAATTTACTGCGACGGTTATTGTCAGCTTTCTCTGATAAAACTGACATTGCGAAGTAAATTTTGTAACAGACTTTATAAAAATAAACAGTATAGTGCTATTGTTTATAACTCTTTAGTAGACTAGCAAAGAGTGAGAGAGGGAGGGAGGAAGAGAGAGACAGAAACAGACAGAAAGAAAGAGGGAATGAGTGAGTTAGGCTAACAGAAACAGAGCGAGCGAAGGTATATGGACAGTTCACTTACAAATCATGTTTACTGTTTTCTCAATGGTCCTTCACGTTTTTTCGGTGTTTCTGTTGTTAGTGTCATTTATATCGCAGTTCTCCTTTTATGTGGTCGTGCTCTTACTATTATTACTCTTGTTATTTTTCCTGTTCCCAGTACTATGAGCAATATAACAGTGTCATTTGATATTGTGGCTGGTTGATTTTCGTATTTGTCTCCCTCCCGTTCGTCTTGAATAATTGTTAAATCGGTTGGTTGACTGATTATGTAATTAGCTAGCTAGATATAAGTTGGGTTGAATAAATGTTACGTCGCTTATTTATTATGTAATATTTTGTTATGTAGACCTTTTTGTTTTGTTTCTTTCGTTCCTTCTTTTTATGACTTGGTTTAGAGTCGATGAAGCATTTATTAGACACCCTTAAGAACTGGTGGTGGACGATCGAGCAAATGGTAAGTATATCAAAGGCAGGTATTCTGTCCGATTTTTTATTCTTACATATCTTTTTATCGGTACAATTATTAATTAAATTTAACATGCTTCTTAACGCGATTTCTCTTCTGACTTCCAGCCACGTCTCTATAAATAGAAAATCACATTTAGTAGGTGTATTGTTATAAATGAATCTGAAAAGAAAAATACATATAATTATTCATATTAAAGGAAAGAGCAGACAAGCCCAACAGAAGCAGATTGGTTCATAAATAGGAGAAGCGCGGTACGCAGAAACCCCCTTGCATGCATGGAAAAAACATATATGCACAAGTTAAGAAAAGAAAAGAACGACTGAGAATTGAACGAATCGAAATCGCCACATTTTAGTGAAAAGGCAGACGATAGTAACGGAAATGCCTTTCGAAAATGCCATTGCGGTTAATCGCCGAATGAACGGTTCGCGGCAGATGGGGACCGTTGACACTGCAGGATACACACGAAAGAAATATGAATAAGGAAATGACAATGAATGATATATCTTTATCATCCAAACGTTTGTCCTGTAAAACATAATGCATGGATTTGATGATGAACTGAGCTTATCCCTCCAACTCTATATGAACATTAATGCACTCAAATTCTGATTACGTGCTTGGTATTGCAAAAATCTAGTAGTTTGCACAAATTAAGTGCCATTATGCTACTGACTTAATAATTTACGGTGTAGCAAAGCCGATCCACAAAACTGGAAAGGCAATCTGGGCCCAAGAAAGGTCACTATAACGGGAATATTTCCTGAAGAGCATCACTTACCTGTTGGAATGCAGCATCCGCACTTGTTCTTTTTGCCTCCCTTCAGCTTCTTGTTGGCCTTGCAGTAGGGTTTGCCAGTCTCCAGCGTGCCGTCGCAAGGCATGGATATGGGCTGACAGAAACCGCCCTTAAGGTTGCACAAGCCCTTGTTTTCGCAGGCTGAGTGAAAGTGCGGTGGTGATGTTAGGAGATCTCTCTATCTATTTACTTATCTATATGTGTGTGTATATATACACACATACACAGTTCATTGTATGGATACCGTAGCGTGTGCGTACTTTTATCTTGTGATTAGCTAAATCATCACCCGGCAAGAACAAGTCACAAGAACACCAATATCATAACGAGAACATCAAAGGAACGAAACAAGACACTCACTTCTGGCACAGCAAACGCACTTCTTCTTGCCCTTACAGAAGACCTTCTTGCCCTTGTTCTTGAACTTGACTTCTCCAGGGAGACAGCTCTTTTTCCTGCATTCACCGTTGAGCTTGCCGCATTTGCGAGTGGATTTGCAGTCTGTAGGATTCAGAAACCCTCAAATGAGGCCTATGTACATACACTTCAGTTTTTTTCGGAAACAAAAGCGTTAGATACAAACAGTTGTTGTATGAATCCATACCTTCGTGAATGAAGTTATTATGATGCGTGGATGAATGTATGAAATGATTACGAAAATCTCATATACGAATACATTATTACATAATAATGGAGCGTTGATATCAACTTCACAGCTCAAAATGAATTATTTCATTTGTATCATTCTTCGACTTTTTTGGTGAAAATACCAAAATTTAGCTATAACTTTCTCGACAAGAAGTTACAAAAAATAGTTATGCAAGGCGCACGAATACGATGCGCAATGTCGTTAGTACTATAGAAGATTTCATAGACGCGTGTGGGGTGTATAATACTAGCGGTAGAATAAAAAAGGACTAAAAGAGAGTACTCACTCCTTTTGATGTCAACATTGTTTCCTGCAAAACGGAATTAGGAATAAGATTAGTACACTGTAAGCAGATGACATCAGTATATATAAACAGAATGTCAATGTACCGGTAAAGATTATGCGTCACATATGCGTCTTTGCGTTGTGCCGCATATGCGTGTCTTCAGTATAATCAGTTCTGTCTATTTTCTTATGTGTACCTGTCAGTTTGCGTGTTTGTGCGAGAGAGCTTGTACCAATGTGTGTGTGTGTGTGTGTGTTCACGTACGAGCGGGAGATGGCATGTACGCGTTTGTGTCTGAGAGTCTGCAGACGAGGATCAGCGCTTGGTACTACATGAAGGGAATGTGGGCCTTCTTATAACACGTGCGCTCCTCCGTGTTCTTTTTCTGATCTATCGAGTCTCATCCGAGAAACGGAGCGAAGTCTTACCGGTGATGCAGCAGACCTGGGCGCCGTCGCACTCGGCCTTCGTCTGCTTCCCTTCACACGAGCCGGCGGACACGCACTCGCCCTTGCACTGAGGCGGAGAGGAGAGAGTCAGCAAAGGCGTCAGCAAAGCAAGGGAGTCAGCGCGGGGAGGATCGGTACGGGAGACAGTTAGCGGGGAAATAAGTCATAAGTGCACAGAGCCAGAACAGGAGAAAATGGGAATGGCAGAGTCAGAAAATATATGTATATATACATATATAATTATATGCATATATATACACACATATATGTATATATATGTATATATATGGGTTGACATTCATACATACATATATATGTAAATATAAATATATATAGAGAGAGAGAGCAAAAATAAAATAAAGAAAACAAGAACATGAATAAATTTAAACGAAAATATTCTGCGACTGAGAAACAATGTTCTCTGGATTCAAAGTAAATGTCATTTGTGAGAGTTTATGATCTTTATTGAATGAGGCTGATTAAATAGGCAAAGCATTGGATAATAATAGTGATAAAAATTAGATAGGAATTGAATATGTAGATAGAAAAAATTGCGACATAGGAGAGAAGCGAATGAAGAGAAAAAATCGAGGAAATTTTCCTTGTCCGTTCCCTTTGGCCTTACTTTTTTCGCCTCAGCGGCCGCCACGAGAGCCGCGAGAGCGAAGATCAGCAGCAGAGAAACCCTCATGACGCTTCCTCAGGAGCTCCACGTCCACACAGAGAGAAAAAGAGGCAGCAGAGACTCAGGACGACGACGCTCGTAGTGCAACGCGGGGAGTTCCCGTAGAGTGCAGGGGAGGCGGAGAAGCTAGGCAGTGGGATTGTTGTCGGAGCGGAGGCTCTGGGAACACTGGTGGCAGTTCGGGTTGGCCGGATATTTAACTAGCCTCCGGGGCCTCCTACCGAACGCCCCTCCCCACTGTTACCCCCCTATTCCAACGTGAGCCTGCCCCCCTTTCGCCCCCGCATATGCCCATCTTTCACACCTGCTTCACTCCCGAAGGTCGACCCACTTGAAATAAAACCACTATGGACTTCATGCATACATAAATTCCCCTTATATGCTAATTACTCTTATGTAACTCTAATGCTTACTGGACACCATTCATTACCCTAAGTGTTCAGGTTGCGAATTTCCTTAATAAGTATTTCATATTTTTTTGCACGCAAGCCAAAAGGAGGCGTGAGAGGTGTCAAGAGACTTCGATCTTTCCATCTTTACGAAAGGTCATGTGGTTTCCATAAAGTAGCTCCTGCTAAATGGCCGGAGCTTATTCCTCAAATCTTATTTATTCATTCATCCATTTATTATTTATATATTATTAATTTATTTATATTTTTATTCATTATCCATTTATTTATATCTATTATTATTATTTATCATTTATTCATTCTCATTTCTTCCGTTCTACGCCTCTTAGATTTCTCATCCAATTCTGGTCTACCTGACTAATTGCACAATTTCTTGCAATTCTTGGACCACTCGACTGTTCGTCGTTTATAATAATATCAATTTTATTATAACTCAGGCATCCATTTAAGCTTTCTTTGTGTTTTTAATTTCTGAAATAATCTGCCTTGCGTGAAGTTTGTCGCTAATATAAAGTAAACCGGTATTTAAGGATATTCAACCTACCTCAAACTATATTCCGTAGCTAGATACAGCAATGAAAATCGCGAATAGAAAAACTTGTCATATTAATACTGACAAATAATCATATATAACTTTCGTTTGGCTTTGTATGCATTTTCCCTGTTTCGTTCGTGTTTATATACATTTGTACATACTCTTTATATTTTGAAACTAATACATATTTTATACTTGACCTTCACATATTACCACAACTAAACAATGAGATGTTAACCGAATCAGACTGTATAAAAAGAACAATTTCGACAACATGCGATATATAACAGTACATAAACCCTGCGTTCAATTGAGCTATTCTGCACGGTGCGCTTCGCCCCTGCCCCAGACTACTCAGGGGTAGTACGGGTGTACTTTTGAGTACTTTCCCATCGTTTATCTATTTTATGTGCCCATTCCGGTAAGTTTCTATTATCATTTTCTGTTTTGATTATTTCTAAGCCTTCTTTAAACTCATCTTACACTATCTAACATTTGAAGCAAAATGCATTCTATGCAGAAGTTTACCACAAGCTCGGGAAGCCACCAGTGTTTTTTATTTTTGAAAGCTTTGTGCGAAATAGTTGTATGTGATGTTCTTTTGATGTTGCCTATTTAGTCAGCCAATTTTTTTCTTATCTTTACTCTATTTTTATTGTGACGGGATCATTTTAATATCTTGAGTGATCACTCAACACACGACAGATTCACATGGGAATGACCCGTAGTTCGGTAGGACACGTCGCCAAAACTGATAACTTTACGGAGTATATTACATAGTACAGTGACAGTAAACCACCAAACACTTGATTGCTCACTACAATTGCGATAACGTAGGTGGACTTACTCGTTAGTGTACACAGTACAGATGTGTGTGTATTTGTGTAGCACGTTTGAGTATATGTGCGCAAGTTTACGAGTTACATAAAAAGTGCCCTAAGTACCTGGCAACACATCCGATACATACTCTTACGAAACTTGTTTCCGGCCAATTTCCAAGGCTGTGTGTGCGGTGTGTGTGTTATGTTATGTTCTCTGGAATATGTTCCACTACTTTATATCTGCGAAGAACAAGAATTGTTTGGCTAGGCTACCTCCGTAAACATATTTAAGGACAGCAATTGCGTTTGTGATTATCAATTCAGATATACTGCTTGGAAAATCACAATTGAATGTGACTTACTCTGATATTTATCGGGATGCTTCCAATTAGTAATGCATATAGATTATTTTTAGCACGAAAGTCAAAGTGAAGCCAAATAAAACTTATCTATTTTCGAAAGTAATTTACTGCGACGGTTATTGTCAGCTCTCTCGGATAAAACTGAAATTGCGAAGTAAATTTTGTAACAGACTTTCCAAAAATAAACAGTATAGTGCTATTGTTTAAAACTCTTTAGTAGACTAGCAAAGAGTGAGAGAGGGAGGGAGGAAGAGAGAGACAGAGACAGACAGAAAGAAAGAGGGAATGAGTGAGTTAGGCTAACAGAAACAGAGCGAGCGAAGGTATATGGACAGTTCACTTACAAATCATGTTTACGGTTTTCTCAATGGTCCTTCACGTTTTTTCGGTGTTTCTGTGGTTAGTGTCATTTATGTCGAAGTTCTCCTTTTATGTAGTCGTTCTTGTTCAAGGTGCTCTTTATATGATTACTCGTGTTATTTTTCCTGTTCCCGGTACTATGAGCAATATAACATTGTCATTTGATTTTTTTATTTTTTATTTATTTATTTATTTTTTTATTATTATCCCAGCTATCAACATCGCTACGTGATAACCATTACTATGGTAAAAGTTTTACATTTTATGTATTGATGATAAAACTGAAGTATTTTTATATAATCTTTTTAACGTGTCATTATGTATTGCGTGTCATTACCACAGTTGTTACTGGTTTATAAGAATAATTTCTTTCGCTCATCTGTAAAGCGTGGATGAGATGCCTTAGCCCACGATAAGGTTCACATAGTATTAGCACTATCGCTATCAAGATTAAAACGACTTTTGGGGTGAATTCGCCAGCTGCCAATTCGAGTGAGCCTTTCTTTTTCGACTACTTGAAATTCTTACGCGATGTTACAAACGTCGTAGATATTATCACTCGTCTTGGATAACTGTTCAATTGGTTGGTTGACTGACTATGTAATGATTAGCTAGCTAGATATAAGTTTGGTTGAATGAATGTTACGTCGCTTATTTATTATGTAATATTGTGTAAGGTAGACCTTTTTTGTTTTGTTTAATAATAGTGAAATCGTTTAGTTAATCGATGTCTAATGCTTCATTAAGTACATATTATTACTCGTGTTCAGAAGAAGTTAAATGGATTCGTTAACCATAACACACAAAGAGAAATGTAAAAGAATAATGAACTTCAACCCAAAAGCTCATATATTTATTCTCTTTCTCTTTTTCTTTTCTTTCTTTCTTTCTTTTTCTTTTCTTCCTTCTTTTCATGACTTGGTTTAGAGTCGATGAAGCATTTATTAGACACCCTTAAGAACTGGTGGTGGTCGATCGAGCAAATGGTAAGTATATCAAAGGCAGGTATTCTGTCCGATTTTTTATTCTTACATATCTTTTTATCGGTACAATTATTAATTAAATTTAACATGCTTCTTAACGCGATTTCTCTTCTGACTTCCAGCCACGTCGCTATAAATAGAAAATCACATTTAGTACGTGTATTGTTATAAATGAATCTGAAAAGAAAAATACATATAATTATTCATATTAAAGGAAAGAGCAGACAAGTCCAACAGAAGCAGATTGGTTCATAAATAGGAGAAGCACGGTACGCAGAAACCCCCTTGCATGCATGGAAAAAGTATAGATGCACAAGTTAAGAAAAGAAAAGAACGACTGAAAATCGAACGAATCGAAATCGCCACATTTTAGTGAAAAGGCAGACGATAGTAACGGAAATGCCTTTCGAAAATGCCATTGCGGTTAATCGCCGAATGAACGGTTCGCGGCAGATGGGGACCGTTGACACTGCAGGATACACACGAAAGAAATATGAATAAGGAAATGACAATGAATGATATATCTTTATCATCCAAACGTTTGTCCTGTAAAACATAATGCATGGATTTGATGATGAACTGAGCTTATCCCTCCAACTCTATATGAACATTAACGCACTCAAATTCTGATTACGTGCTTGGTATTGCAAAAATCTAGTTGTTTGCACAAATTAAGTGCAAAGCCGATCCACAAAACTGGAAAGGCAATCTGGGCACAAGAAAGGTCACTAAAACGGGAATATTTCCTGAAGAGCATCACTTACCTGTTGGAATGCAGCATCCGCACTTGTTCTTTTTGCCTCCCTTCAGCTTCTTGTTGGCCTTGCAGTAGGGTTTGCCAGTCTCCAGCGTGCCGTCGCAAGGCATGGATATGGGCTGACAGAAACCGCCCTTAAGGTTGCACAAGCCCTTGTTTTCGCAGGCTGAGTGAAAGAGTGCGGTGGTGATGTTAGCAGATCTCTCAATCTATTTACTTATCTATATGTGTGTGTATATATACACACATACACAGTTCATTGTATGGATACCGTAGCGTGTGCGTACTTTTATCTTGTGATTAGCTAAATCATCAGCCGACAGGAACAAGTCACAAGAACGCCAATATCATAACGAGAACATCAAAAGAACGAAACAAGACACTCACTTCTGGCACAGCAAACGCACTTCTTCTTGCCCTTACAGAAGACCTTCTTGCCCTTGTTCTTGAACTTGACTTCTCCAGGGAGACAGCTCTTTTTCCTGCATTCACCGTTGAGCTTGCCGCATTTGCGAGTGGATTTGCAGTCTGTAGGATTCAGAAACCCTCAAATGAAGCCTATGTACATACACTTCAGTTTTTCGGAAACAAAAGCGTTAGATACAAACAGTTGTTGTATGAATCCATACCTTCGTGAAGGAAGTTATTATGATGCGTGGATGAATGTATGAAATTATTACGAAAATCTGATATGCAAGGCTTGCGCATATACGAATACATTATTACATAATAATGGAGCGTTGATATCAACTTCACAGCTCAAAATGAATTATTTCATTTGTATCATTCCAAAGTGTAATACAAGCGGTAGAATAAAAAAGGACTAAAGGAGAGTACTCACTCCTTTTGATGTCAACATTGTTTCCTGCAAAACGGAATTAGGAATAAGATTAATACACTGTAAGCAGATGACATCAGTTTATATAAACATATTGTCAATGTACCGGTAAAGATTATGCGTCACATATGCGTCTTTGCGTTGTGCCGCATATGCGTGTCTTCAGTATAATCAGTTCTGTCTATTTTCTTATGGATTTTTTTGTATCCATCCCCTTCCCTGTGTACCTGCCTAATTACAGTTTGCGTGTTTGTGCGAGAGGGCTTGTACCAATGTGTGTGTGTGTGTGTGTGTGTGTTTGTGTGTGTGTGTGTGTGTTCACGTACGAGCGGGAGATGGCATGTACGCGTTTGTGTCTGAGAGTCTGCAATCGAGGATCAGCGCTTGGTACTACATGAAGGGAATGTGGGCCTTCTTATAACACGTGCGCTCCTCCGTGTTATTTTTCTGATCTATCGAGCCTCATCCCAGAAACGGAGCGAAGCCTTACCGGTGACACAGCAGACCTGGGCGCCGTCGCACTCGGCCTTCGTCTGCTTCCCTTCACACGAGCCGGCGGACACGCACTCGCCCTTGCACTGAGGCGGAGAGGAGAGAGTCAGCAAAGACGTCAGCACGGGTTAGAGTCAAAGAAACAGACATATATATAAATATATAATTATATATATGTAATTATATAAGTTTATATACGCATTTATGTGTATATATTCGTATATATCTATGTAGAAAGAAAAAATGGCGACATAGGAGAGAAGCAAATGAAAAGAGAAAAAATCGAGGAAATTTTCCCTGTTCGTTCCTTTTGGCCTTACTTTTATCGCCTCAGCGGCCGCCACGAGAGCCGCGAGAGCGAAGATCAGCAGCAGAGAAACCCTCATGACGCTTCCTCAGGAGCTCCACGTCCACACAGAGAGAAAGAGAAGCAGTAGAGTCTCAGGACGACGACGCTCGTAGTGCAACGCGGGGAGTTCCCGTAGAGTGCAGGGGAGGCGGAGAAGCTAGGCAGTGGGATTGTTGTCGGAGCGGAGGCTCTCGGAACACTGGTGGCAGTTCGGGTTGGCCGGATATTTAACTAGCCTCCGGGGCCTCCTACCGAACGCCCCTCCCCACTGTTACGCCCCTATTCCAACGTGAGCCTACCCCCCTTTCGCCCCCGCATATGCCCATCTTTCACACCTGCTTCACTCCCGAAGGTCGACCCACTTGAAATGAAACCACTATGGACTTCATGTATACATAAATTCCCCTTATATGCTAATTACTCTTATGTAACTCTAATGCTTACTGGACACCCTTAATTACCCTAAGGGTTCAGGTTGCGAATTTCCTTAATGAGTATTTCATATATTTTTGCACGCAAGCAAAAAAGAGGCGTGAGAGGTGTCAAGAGACTTCGATCTTTCCATCTTTACGAAAGGTCATGTGGTTTCCATAAAGTAGCTCCTGCTAAATGGCCGGAGCTTATTCCTCAAATCTTATTTATTCATTCATCCATTTATTATTTATATATTATTCATTTATTTATATTTTTATTCATTATCCATTTATTTATATCTATTATTATTATTTATCATTTATTCATTCTCATTTCTTCCGTTCTACGCCTCTTAGATTTCTCATCCAATTCTGGTCTACCTGACTAATTGCACAATTTCTTGCAATTCTTGGACCACTCGACTGTTCGTCGTTTATAAAAATATCAGTTTTATTATAACTCAGGCATCCATTTAAGCTTTCTTTGTGTTTTTAATTTCTGAAATAATCTGCCTTGCGTGAAGTTTGTCGCTAATATAAAGTAAACCGGTATTTCAGGACATTCAACCTACCTCAAACTATATTTCTTAGCTAGATACAGCAATGAAAATGACGAATAGAAAAACTTGTCATATTGATACTGACAAATAATCATATATAACTTTCGTTTGGCTTCGTATGCATTTTTCCCTGTTTCGTTCGTGTTTATGTACATTTGTACATACTCTTTATATTTTGAAACTAATACATATTTTATACTTGGCATTCACATATTAACACAACTAAACAATGAGATGTTAACCGAATCAGACTGTATAAAAAGAACAATTTCGACAACATGCGATATCATATAACAGTACATAAACCCTGCGTTCAATTGAGCTTTTCTGTACGGTGCGCTTCGCCCCTGCCCCAGACTACTCAGGGGTAGTACGGGTGTACTTTTGAGTACTTTCCCATCGTTTATCTATTTCATGTGCCCATTCCGGTAAGTTTCTATTATCATTTTCTGTTTTGTTTATTTCTAAGCCTTCTTTAAACTCATCTTACACTATCAAATATTTGAAGCAAAATGTATTCTAGGCAGAAGTTTACCACAAGCTCGGTAAGCCACCAGTGTTTTTTATTTTTGAAAGCTTTGTGCGAAATAGTTGTATGTGATGTCCTTTTGATGTTGCCTATTTAGTCAGCCAATTTTTTTTTTCTTATCTTTACTCTATTTTTATTGTGACGGGATCATTTTAATATCTTGAGTGATCACTCAACACACGACAGATTCACATGGGAATGACCCGTAGTTCGGTAGGACACGTCGCCAAAACTGATAACTTTACGGAGTATATTACATAGTACAGTGACAGTAAACCACCAAACACTTGATTGCTCACTACAATTGCGATAACGTAGGTGGACTTACTCGTTAGTGTACACAGTACAGATGTGTGTGTATTTGTGTAGCACGTTTGAGTATATGTGCGCAAGTTTACGAGTTACATAAAAAGTGCCCTAAGTACCTGGCAACACATCCGATACATACTCTTACGAAACTTGTTTCCGGCCAATTTCCAAGGCTGTGTGTGCGGTGTGTGTGTTATGTTATGTTCTCTGGCATATGTTCCACTGCTTTATATCTGCGAAGAACAAGAATTGTTTGGCTAGGCTACCTCCGTAAACATATTTAAGGACCGCAATTGCGTTTGCGATTATCAATTCAGATATACTGCTTGGAAAATCACAATTGAATGTGACTTACTCTGATATTTATCGGGATGCTTCCAATTAGTAATTCCAATTAGATTATTTTTAGCACGAAAGTCAAAGTGAAGCCAAATAAAACTTATCTATTTTCGAAAGTAATTTACTGCGACGGTTATTGTCAGCTCTCTCGGATAAAACTGAAATTGCGAAGTAAATTTTGTAACAGACTTTATAAAAATAAACTGTATAGTGCTATTGTTTATAACTCTTTAGTAGACTAGCAAAGAGTGAGAGAGGGAGGGAGGAAGAGAGAGACAGAAACAGACAGAAAGAAAGAGGGAATGAGTGAGTTAGGCTAACAGAAACAGAGCGAGAGAAGGTATATGGACAGTTCACTTACAAATCATGTTTACTGTTTTCTCAATGGTCCTTCACGTTTTTTCGGTGTTTCTGTTGTTAGTGTCATTTATATCGCAGTTCTCCTTTTATGTAGTCGTTCTTGTTCAAGGTGCTCTTTATATTATTACTCGTGTTATTTTTCCTGTTCCCAGTACTATGAGCAATATAACATTGTCATTTGATAATGTGGCTGGTTGATTTTCGTTTTTTTTTTTTTAAATGATTATCCCAGCTATCAACATCGCTACGTGAAAACCATTACTATGGTAAAAGTTTTACATTTTATGTATTGATGATAAAACTGAAGTATTTTTATATCATTTGTTTAACGTGTCATTATGTATTGCGTGTCATTACCGCAGTTGTTACTGGTTTATAAGAATAATTTCTTTCGCTCATCTGTAAAGCGTGGATGAGATGCCTTAGCCAAAGATAAGGTTCACATAGTATTAGCACTATCGCTATCAAGATTAAAACGACTTTTGGGGTGAATTCGCCAGCTGACAATTCGAGTGAGCCTTTCTTTTTCGACTACTTGAAATTCTTACGCGATGTTACAAACGTCGTACATATTATCACTCGTCTTGGATAACTGTTCAATCGGTTGGTTGACTGACTATGTAATGATTAGCTAGCTAGATATAAGTTTGGTTGAATGAATGTTACGTCGCTTATTTATTATGTAATATTTTGTAAGGTAGACCTTTTTTGTTTTGTTTAATAATAGTGAAATCGTTTAGTTAATCGATGTCTAATGCTTCATTAAGTACATATTATTACTCGTGTTCAGAAGAAGTTAAATGGATTCGTTAACCATAACACACAAAGAGAAATGTAAAAGAATAATGAACTTCAACCCAAAAGCTCATATATTTATTCTCTTTCTCTTTTTCTTTTCTTTCTTTCTTTCTTTTTCTTTTCTTCCTTCTTTTCATGACTTGGTTTAGAGTCGATGAAGCATTTATTAGACACCCTTAAGAACTGGTGGTGGACGATCGAGCAAATGGTAAGTATATCAAAGGCAGGTATTCTGTCCGATTTTTTATTCTTACATATCTTTTTATCGGTACAATTATTAATTAAATTTAACATGCTTCTTAACGCGATTTCTCTTCTGACTTCCAGCCACGTCGCTATAAATAGAAAATCACATTTAGTACGTGTATTGTTATAAGTGAATCTGAAAAGAAAAATACATATAATTATTCATATTAAAGAAAGAGCAGACAAGCCCAACAGAAGCAGATTTGTTCATAAATAGGAGAAGCACGGTACGCAGAAACCCCCTTGCATGCATGGAAAAAGCATAGATGCACAAGTTAAGAAAAGAAAAGAACGACTGAAAATCGAACGAATCGAAATCGCCACATTTTAGTGAAAAGGCAGACGATAGTAACGGAAAAGCCTTTCGAAAATGCAATTGCGGTTAATCGCCGAATGAACGGTTCGCGGCAGATGGGGACCGTTGTCACTGCAGGATACACACGAAAGAAATATGAATAAGGAAATGACAATGAATGATATATCTTTATCATCCAAACGTTTGTCCTGTAAAACATAATGCATGGATTTGATGATGAACTGAGCTTATCCCTCCAACTCTATATGAACATTAACGCACTCAAATTCTGATTACGTGCTTGGTATTGCAAAAATCTAGTTGTTTGCACAAATTAAGTGCCATTATGCTACTGACTTAATAATTTACGTTGTAGCAAAGCCGATCCACAAAACTGGAAAGGCAATCTGGGCACAAGAAAGATCACTATAACGGGAATATTTCCTGAAGAGCATCACTTACCTGTTGGAATGCAGCATCCGCACTTGTTCTTTTTGCCTCCCTTCAGCTTCTTGTTGGCCTTGCAGTAGGGTTTGCCAGTCTCCAGCGTGCCGTCGCAAGGCATGGATATGGGCTGACAGAAACCGCCCTTAAGGTTGCACAAGCCCTTGTTTTCGCAGGCTGAGTGAAAGAGTGCGGTGGTGATGTTAGCAGATCTCTCAATCTATTTACTTATATATGTGTGTGTATATATATACACATACACAGTTCATTGTATGGATACCGTAGCGTGTGCGTACTTTTATCTTGTGATTAGCTAAATCATCAGCCGACAGGAACAAGTCACAAGAACGCCAATATCATAACGAGAACATCAAAAGAACGAAACAAGACACTCACTTCTGGCACAGCAAACGCACTTCTTCTTGCCCTTACAGAAGACCTTCTTGCCCTTGTTCTTGAACTTGACTTCTCCAGGGAGACAGCTCTTTTTCCTGCATTCACCGTTGAGCTTGCCGCATTTGCGAGTGGATTTGCAGTCTGTAGGATTCAGAAACCCTCAAATGAAGCCAATGTACATACACTTCAGTTTTTCGGAAACAAAAGCGTTAGATACAAACAGTTGTTGTATGAATCCATACCTTCGTGAATGAAGTTATTATGATGCGTGGATGAATGTATGAAATTATTACGAAAATCTGATATGCAAGGCTTGCGCATATACGAATACATTATTACATAATGATGGAGCGTTGATATCAACTTCACAGCTCAAAATGAATTATTTCATTTGTATCATTCCAAAGTGTAATACAAGCGGTAGAATAAAAAAGAACTAAAAGAGAGTACTCACTCCTTTTGATGTCAACATTGTTTCCTGCAAAACGGAATTAGGAATAAGATTAGTACACTGTAAGCAGATGACATCAGTATATATAAACAGAATGTCAATGTACCGGTAAAGATTATGCGTCACATATGCGTCTTTGCGTTGTGCCGCATATGCGTGTCTTCAGTATAATCAGTTCTGTCTATTTTCTTATGGATTTTTTTGTATCCATCCCCTTCCCTGTGTACCTGCCTAATTACAGTTTGCGTGTTTGTGCGAGAGGGCTTGTACCAATGTGTGTGTGTGTGTGTGTGTGTATGTGTGTGTGTGTGTGTATGTGTGTTCACGTACGAGCGGGAGATGGCATGTACGCGTTTGTGTCTGAGAGTCTGCAGACGAGGATCAGCGCTTGGTACTACATGAAGGGAATGTGGGCCTTCTTATAACACGTGCGCTCCTCCGTGTTATTTTTCTGATCTATCGAGCCTCATCCCAGAAACGGAGCGAAGCCTTACCGGTGACGCAGCAGACCTGGTCGCCGTCGCACTCGGCCTTCGTCTGCTTCCCTTCACACGAGCCGGCGGACACGCACTCGCCCTTGCACTGAGGTGGAGAGGAGAGAGTCAGCAAAGGCGTCAGCACGGGTTAGAGTCAAAGAAACAGACATATATATAAATATATAATTATATATATGTAATTATATAAGTTTATATACGCATTTATGTGTATATATTCGTATATATCTATGTAGACAGAAAAAATAGCGACATAGGAGAGAAGCAAATGAAGAGAGAAAAAATCGAGGAAATTTTCCCTGTCCGTTCCCTTTGGCCTTACTTTTATCGCCTCAGCGGCCGCCACGAGAGCCGCGAGAGCGAAGATCAGCAGCAGAGAAACCCTCATGACGCTTCCTCAGGAGCTCCACGTCCACACAGAGAGAAAGAGAGGCAGCAGAGACTCAGGACGACGACGCTCGTAGTGCAACGCGGGGAGTTCCCGTAGAGTGCAGGGGAGGCGGAGAAGCTAGGCAGTAGGTTTGTTGTCGGAGCGGAGGCTCTGGGAACACTGGTGGCAGTTCGGGTTGGCCGGATATTTAACTAGCCTCCGGGGCCTCCTACCGAACGCCCCTCCCCACTGTTACGCCCCTATTCCAACGTGAGCCTGCCCCCCTTTCGCCCCCGCATATGCCCATCTTTCACACCTGCTTCACTCCCGAAGGTCGACTTACTTGAAATAAAACCACTATGGACTTCATGTATACATAAATTCCCCTTATATACTAATTACTCTTATGTAACTCTAATGCTTACTGGACACCATTCATTACCCTAAGTGTTCAGGTTGCGAATTTCCTTAATAAGTATTTCATATTTTTTTGCACGCAAGCCAAAAGGAGGCGTGAGAGGTGTCAAGAGACTTCGATCTTTCCATCTTTACGAAAGGTCATGTGGTTTCCATAAAGTAGCTCCTGCTAAATGGCCGGAGCTTATTCCTCAAATCTTATTTATTCATTCATCCATTTATTATTTATATATTATTCATTTATTTATATTTTTATTCATTATCCATTTATTTATATCTATTATTATTATTTATCATTTATTCATTCTCATTTCTTCCGTTCTACGCCTCTTAGATTTCTCATCCAATTCTGGTCTACCTGACTAATTGCACAATTTCTTGCAATTCTTGGACCACTCGACTGTTCGTCGTTTATAATAATATCAGTTTTATTATAACTCAGGCATCCATTTAAGCTTTCTTTGTGTTTTTAATTTCTGAAGTAATCTGCCTTGCGTGAAGTTTGTCGCTTATATAAATTAACCGGTATTTAAGGACATTCAACCTACCTCAAACTATATTTCATAGCTAGATACAGCAATGAAAATGACGAATAGAAAACTTGTCATATTGATACTGACAAATAATCATATATAACTTTCGTTTGGCTTTGTATGCATTTTTCCCTGTTTCGTTCGTGTTTATGTACATTTGTACATACTCTTTATATTTTGAAACTAATACATATTCTATACTTGACCTTCACATATTAACACAACTAAACAATGAGATGTTAACCGAATCAGACTGTATAAAAAGAACAATTTCGACAACATGCGATATCATATAACAGTACATAAACCCTGCGTTCAATTGAGCTTTTCTGCACGGTGCGCTTCGCCCCTGCCCCAGACTACTCAGGGGTAGTACGGGTGTACTTTTGAGTACTTTCCCATCGTTTATCTATTTTATGTGCCCATTCCGGTAAGTTTCTATTATCATTTTCTGTTTTGATTATTTCTAAGCCTTCTTTAAACTCATCTTACACTATCTAACATTTGAAGCAAAATGCATTCTAGGCAGACGTTTACCACAAGCTCGGGAAGCCACCAGTGTTTTTTATTTTTGAAAGCTTTGTGCGAAATAGTTGTATGTGATGTCCTTTTGATGTTGCCTATTTAGTCAGCCAATTTTTTTTTTCTTATCTTTACTCTATTTTTATTGTGACGGGATCATTTTAATATCTTGAGTGATCACTCAACACACGACAGATTCACATGGGAATGACCCGTAGTTCGGTAGGACACGTCGCCAAAACTGATAACTTTACGGAGTATATTACATAGTACAGTGACAGTAAACCACCAAACACTTGATTGCTCACTACAATTGCGATAACGTAGGTGGACTTACTCGTTAGTGTACACAGTACAGATGTGTGTGTATTTGTGTAGCACGTTTGAGTATATGTGCGCAAGTTTACGAGTTACATAAAAAGTGCCCTAAGTACCTGGCAACACATCCGATACATACTCTTACGAAACTTGTTTCCGGCCAATTTCCAAGGCTGTGTGTGCGGTGTGTGTGTTATGTTATGTTCTCTGGAATATGTTCCACTGCTTTATATCTGCAAAGAACAAGAATTGTTTGGCTAGGCTACCTCCGTAAACATATTTAAGGACAGCAATTGCGTTTGTGATTATCAATTCAGATATAGTGCTTGGAAAATCACAATTGAATGTGACTTACTCTGATATTTATCGGGATGCTTCCAATTAGTAATGCATATAGATTATTTTTAGCACGAAAGTCAAAGTGAAGCCAAATAAAACTTATCTATTTTCGAAAGTAATTTACTGCGACGGTTATTGTCAGCTCTCTCTGATAAAACTGACATTGCGAAGTAAATTTTGTAACAGACTTTACAAAAATAAACAGTATAGTGCTATTGTTTAAAACTCTTTAGTAGACTATCAAAGAGTGAGAGAGGGAGGGAGGAAGAGAGAGACAGAAACAGACAGAAAGAAAGAGGGAATGAGTGAGTTAGGCTAACAGAAACAGAACGAGAGAAGGTATATGGACAGTTCACTTACAAATCATGTTTACTGTTTTCTCAATGGTCCTTCACGTTTTTTCGGTGTTTCTGTTGTTAGTGTCATTTATATCGCAGTTCTCCTTATATGTAGTCGTTCTTGTTCAAGGTGCTCTTTATATTATTACTCGTGTTATTTGTCCTGTTCCCAGTAATATGAGCAATATAACATTGTCATTTGATAATGTGGCTGGTTGATTTTCGTTTTTTTTTTTTTTTTTTTTTTTTTTTTTTTTTTTTTAAATGATTATCCCAGCTATCAACATTGCTACGTGA
This sequence comes from Penaeus chinensis, assembly GCF_019202785.1. NCBI lineage: Eukaryota > Metazoa > Arthropoda > Malacostraca > Decapoda > Penaeidae > Penaeus > Penaeus chinensis. The sequence goes on along the minus strand of NC_061820.1, from coordinate 26,350,257 downwards.
AAACCATTACTATGGTAAAAGTTTTCCATTTTATGTATTGATGATAAAACTGAAGTATTTTTATATAATCTTTTTAACGTGTCATTATGTATTGCGTGTCATTACCACAGTTGTTACTGGTTTATAAGAATAATTTCTTTCGCTCATCTGTAAAGCGTGGATGAGATGCCTTAGCCCACGATAAGGTTCACATAGTATTAGCACTATCGCTATCAAGATTAAAACGACTTTTGGGGTGAATTCGCCAGCTGACAATTCGAGTGAGCCTTTCTTTTTCGACTACTTGAAATTCTTACGCGATGTTACAAACGTCGTACATATTATCACTCGTCTTGGATAACTGTTCAATCGGTTGGTTGACTGACTATGTAATGATTAGCTAGCTAGATATAAGTTTGGTTGAATGAATGTTACGTCGCTTATTTATTATGTAATATTTTGTAAGGTAGACCTTTTTTGTTTTGTTTAATAATAGTGAAATCGTTTAGTTAATCGATGTCTAATGCTTCATTAAGTACATATTATTACTCCTGTTCAGAAGAAGTTAAATGGATTCGTTAACCATAACACACAAAGAGAAATGTAAAAGAATAATGAACTTCAACCCAAAAGCTCATATATTTATTATCTTTCTCTTTTTCTTTTCTTTCTTTCTTTCTTTTTCTTTTCTTCCTTCTTTTCATGACTTGGTTTAGAGACGATGAAGCATTTATTAGACACCCTTAAGAACTGGTGGTGGACGATCGAGCAAATGGTAAGTATATCAAAGGCAGGTATTCTGTCCGATTTTTTATTCTTACATATCTTTTTATCGGTACAATTATTAATTAAATTTAACATGCTTCTTAACGCGATTTCTCTTCTGACTTCCAGCCACGTCGCTATAAATAGAAAATCACATTTAGTACGTGTATTGTTATAAGTGAATCTGAAAAGAAAAATACATATAATTATTCATATTAAAGAAAGAGCAGACAAGCCCAACAGAAGCAGATTTGTTCATAAATAGGAGAAGCACGGTACGCAGAAACCCCCTTGCATGCATGAAAAAAGCATAGATGCACAAGTTAAGAAAAGAAAAGAACGACTGAGAATTGAACGAATCGAAATCGCCACATTTTAGTGAAAAGGCAGACGATAGTAACGAAAAAGCCTTTCGAAAATGCAATTGCGGTTAATCGCCGAATGAACGGTTCGCGGCAGATGGGGACCGTTGACACTGCAGGATACACACGAAAGAAATATGAATAAGGAAATGACAATGAATGATATATCTTTATCATCCAAACGTTTGTCCTGTAAAACATAATGCATGGATTTGATGATGAACTGAGCTTATCCCTCCAACTCTATATGAACATTAACGCACTCAAATTCTGATTACGTGCTTGGTATTGCAAAAATCTAGTTTACACAAATTAAGTGCCATTATGCTACTGACTTAATAATTTACGGTGTAGCAAAGCCGATCCACAAAACTGGAAAGGCAATCTGGGCCCAAGAAAGGTCACTATAACGGGAATATTTCCTGAAGAGCATCACTTACCTGTTGGAATGCAGCATCCGCACTTGTTCTTTTTGCCTCCCTTCAGCTTCTTGTTGGCCTTGCAGTAGGGTTTGCCAGTCTCCAGCGTGCCGTCGCAAGGCATGGATATGGGCTGACAGAAACCGCCCTTAAGGTTGCACAAGCCCTTGTTTTCGCAGGCTGAGTGAAAGAGTGCGGTGGTGATGTTAGCAGATCTCTCAATCTATTTACTTATATATGTGTGTGTATATATATACACATACACAGTTCATTGTATGGATACCGTAGCGTGTGCGTACTTTTATCTTGTGATTAGCTAAATCATCACTTGGCAAGAACAAGTCACAAGAACACCGATATCATAACGAGAACATCAAAGGAACGAAACAAGACACTCACTTCTGGCACAGCAAACGCACTTCTTCTTGCCCTTACAGAAGACCTTCTTGCCCTTGTTCTTGAACTTGACTTCTCCAGGGAGACAGCTCTTTTTCCTGCATTCACCGTTGAGCTTGCCGCATTTGCGAGTGGATTTGCAGTCTGTAGGATTCAGAAACCCTCAAATGAAGCCTATGTACATACACTTCAGTTTTTCGGAAACGAAAGCGTTAGATACAAACAGTTGTTGTATGAATCCATACCTTCGTGAATGAAGTTATTATGATGCGTGGATGAATGTATGAAATTATTACGAAAATCTGATATGCAAGGCTAACGCATATACGAATACATTATTACATAATAATGGAGCGTTGATATCAACTTCACAGCTCAAAATGAATTATTTCATTTGTATCATTCCAAAGTGTAATACAAGCGGTAGAATAAAAAAGGACTAAAGGAGAGTACTCACTCCTTTTGATGTCAACATTGTTTCCTGCAAAACGGAATTAGGAATAAGATTAATACACTGTAAGCAGATGACATCAGTTTATATAAACAGAATGTCAATGTACCGGTAAAGATTATGCGTCACATATGCGTCTTTGCGTTGTGCCGCATATGCGTGTCTTCAGTATAATCAGTTCTGTCTATTTTCTTATGGAATTTTTTGTATCCATCCCCTTCCCTGTGTACCTGCCTAATTACAGTTTGCGTGTTTTGTGCGAGAGGGCTTGTACCATGTGTGTGTGTGTGTGTTGTGTGTGTGTGTGTGTGTTCACGTACGAGCGGGAGATGGCATGTACGCGTTTGTGTCTGAGAGTCTGCAGACGAGGATCAGCGCTTGGTACTACATGAAGGGAATGTGGGCCTTCTTATAACACGTGCGCTCCTCCGTGTTCTTTTTCTGATCTATCGAGTCTCATCCCAGAAACGGAGCGAAGCCTTACCGGTGACACAGCAGACCTGGGCGCCGTCGCACTCGGCCTTCGTCTGCTTCCCTTCACACGAGCCGGCGGACACGCACTCGCCCTTGCACTGAGGCGGAGAGGAGAGAGTCAGCAAAGACGTCAGCACGGGTTAGAGTCAAAGAAACAGACATATATATATAAATATATAATTATATATATGTAATTATATAAGTTTATATACGCATTTATGTGTATATATTCGTATATATCTATGTAGAAAGAAAAAATGGCGACATAGGAGAGAAGCAAATGAAGAGAGAAAAAATCGAGGAAATTTTCCCTGTTCGTTCCTTTTGGCCTTACTTTTATCGCCTCAGCGGCCGCCACGAGAGCCGCGAGAGCGAAGATCAGCAGCAGAGAAACCCTCATGACGCTTCCTCAGGAGCTCCACGTCCACACAGAGAGAAAGAGAAGCAGTAGAGTCTCAGGACGACGACGCTCGTAGTGCAACGCGGGGAGTTCCCGTAGAGTGCAGGGGAGGCGGAGAAGCTAGGCAGTGGGATTGTTGTCGGAGCGGAGGCTCTCGGAACACTGGTGGCAGTTCGGGTTGGCCGGATATTTAACTAGCCTCCGGGGCCTCCTACCGAACGCCCCTCCCCACTGTTACGCCCCTATTCCAACGTGAGCCTACCTCCCTTTCGCCCCCGCATATGCCCATCTTTCACACCTGCTTCACTCCCGAAGGTCGACCCACTTGAAATGAACCACTATGGACTTCATGTATACATAAATTCCCCTTATATGCTAATTACTCTTATGTAACTCTAATGCTTACTGGACACCCTTAATTACCCTAAGGGTTCAGGTTGCGAATTTCCTTAATGAGTATTTCATATATTTTTGCACGCAAGCAAAAAAGAGGCGTGAGAGGTGTCAAGAGACTTCGATCTTTCCATCTTTACGAAAGGTCATGTGGTTTCCATAAAGTAGCTCCTGCTAAATGGCCGGAGCTTATTCCTCAAATCTTATTTATTCATTCATCCATTTATTATTTATATATTATTCATTTATTTATATTTTTATTCATTATCCATTTATTTATATCTATTATTATTATTTATCATTTATTCATTCTCATTTCTTCCGTTCTACGCCTCTTAGATTTCTCATCCAATTCTGGTCTACCTGACTAATTGCACAATTTCTTGCAATTCTTGGACCACTCGACTGTTCGTCGTTTATAATAATATCAGTTTTATTATAACTCAGGCATCCATTTAAGCTTTCTTTGTGTTTTTAATTTCTGAAATAATCTGCCTTGCGTGAAGTTTGTCGCTAATATAAAGTAAACTGGTATTTCAGGACATTCAACCTACCTCAAACTATATTTCGTAGCTAGATACAGCAATGAAAATCGACGAATAGAAAAACTTGTCATATTGATACTGACAAATAATCATATATAACTTTCGTTTGGCTTCGTATGCATTTTTCCCTGTTTCGTTCGTGTTTATGTACATTTGTACATACTCTTTATATTTTGAAACTAATACATATTTTATACTTGGCATTCACATATTAACACAACTAAACAATGAGATGTTAACCGAATCAGACTGTATAAAAAGAACAATTTCGACAACATGCGATATCATATATCAGTACATAAACCCTGCGTTCAATTGAGCTTTTCTGTACGGTGCGCTTCGCCCCTGCCCCAGACTACTCAGGGGTAGTACGGGTGTACTTTTGAGTACTTTCCCATCGTTTATCTATTTCATGTGCCCATTCCGGTAAGTTTCTATTATCATTTTCTGTTTTGTTTATTTCTAAGCCTTCTTTAAACTCATCTTACACTATCAAATATTTGAAGCAAAATGTATTCTAGGCAGAAGTTTACCACAAGCTCGGTAAGCCACCAGTGTTTTTTATTTTTGAAAGCTTTGTGCGAAATAGTTGTATGTGATGTCCTTTTGATGTTGCCTATTTAGTCAGCTAATTTTTTTTTCTTATCTTTTCTCATTTTTATTGTGACGGGATCATTTTAATATCTTGAGTGATCACTCAACACACGACAGATTCACATGGGAATGACCCGTAGTTCGGTAGGACACGTCGCCAAAACTGATAACTTTACGGAGTATATTACATAGTACAGTGACAGTAAACCACCAAACACTTGATTGCTCACTACAATTGCGATAACGTAGGTGGACTTACTCGTTAGTGTACACAGTACAGATGTGTGTGTATTTGTGTAGCACGTTTGAGTATATGTGCGCAAGTTTACGAGTTACATAAAAAGTGCCCTAAGTACCTGGCAACACATCCGATACATACTCTTACGAAACTTGTTTCCGGCCAATTTCCAAGGCTGTGTGTGCGGTGTGTGTGTTATGTTATGTTCTCTGGCATATGTTCCACTGCTTTATATCTGCAAAGAACAAGAATTGTTTGGCTAGGCTACCTCCGTAAACATATTTAAGGACCGCAATTGCGTTTGTGATTATCAATTCAGATATACTGCTTGGAAAATCACAATTGAATGTGACTTACTCTGATATTTATCGGGATGCTTCCAATTAGTAATTCCAATTAGATTATTTTTAGCACGAAAGTCAAAGTGAAGCCAAATAAAACTTATCTATTTTCGAAAGTAATTTACTGCGACGGTTATTGTCAGCTCTCTCGGATAAAACTGAAATTGCGAAGTAAATTTTGTAACAGACTTTACAAAAATAAACAGTATAGTGCTATTGTTTAAAACTCTTTAGTAGACTAGCAAAGAGTGAGAGAGGGAGGGAGGAAGAGAGAGACAGAAACAGACAGAAAGAAAGAGGGAATGAGTGAGTTAGGCTAACAGAAACAGAGCGAGAGAAGGTATATGGACAGTTCACTTACAAATCATGTTTACTGTTTTCTCAATGGTCCTTCACGTTTTTCGGTGTTTCTGTGGTTAGTGTCATTTATATCGAAGTTCTCCTTTTATGTAGTCGTTCTTGTTCAAGGTGCTCTTTATATGATTACTCGTGTTATTTTTCCTGTTCCCAGTAATATGAGCAATATAACATTGTCATTTGATATTGTGGCTGGTTTATTTATTTTTTTATTCTTTTTATTTATTTATCTATTTTTTTATTATTATCCCAGCTATCAACATCGCTACGTGATAACCATTACTATGGTAAAAGTTTTACATTTTATGTATTGATGATAAAACTGAAGTATTTTTATATAATCTTTTTAACGTGTCATTATGTATTGCGTGTCATTACCACAGTTGTTACTGGTTTATAAGAATAATTTCTTTCGCTCATCTGTAAAGCGTGGATGAGATGCCTTAGCCCACGATAAGGTTCACATAGTATTAGCACTATCGCTATCAAGATTAAAACGACTTTTGGGGTGAATTCGCCAGCTGACAATTCGACTGAGCCTTTCTTTTTCGACTACTTGAAATTCTTACGCGATGTTACAAACGTCGTAGATATTATCACTCGTCTTGGATAACTGTTCAATTGGTTGGTTGACTGACTATGTAATGATTAGCTAGCTAGATATAAGTTTGGTTGAATGAATGTTACGTCGCTTATTTATTATGTTATATTTTGTAAGGTAGACCTTTTTTGTTTTGTTTAATAATATTGAAATCGTTTAGTTAATCGATGTCTAATGCTTCATTAAGTACATATTATTACTCGTGTTCAGAAGTAGTTAAATGGATTCGTTAACCATAACACACAAAGAGAAATGTAAAAGAATAATGAACTTCAACCCAAAAGCTCATATATTTATTCTCTTTCTCTTTTTCTTTTCTTTCTTTCTTTCTTTTTCTTTTCTTCCTTCTTTTCATGACTTGGTTTAGAGTCGATGGAGCATTTATTAGACACCCTTAAGAACTGGTGGTGGACGATCGAGCAAATGGTAAGTATATCAAAGGCAGGTATTCTGTCCGATTTTTTATTCTTACATATCTTTTTATCGGTACAATTATTAATTAAATTTAACATGCTTCTTAACGCGATTTCTCTTCTGACTTCCAGCCACGTCGCTATAAATAGAAAATCACATTTAGTACGTGTATTGTTATAAGTGAATCTGAAAAGAAAAATACATATAATTATTCATATTAAAGAAAGAGCAGACAAGCCCAACAGAAGCAGATTTGTTCATAAATAGGAGAAGCGCGGTACGCAGAAACCCCCTTGCATGCATGGAAAAAGCATAGATGCACAAGTTAAGAAAAGAAAAGAACGACTGAAAATCGAACGAATCGAAATCGCCACAGTTTAGTGAAAAGGCAGACGATAGTAACGGAAATGCCTTTCGAAAATGCCATTGCGGTTAATCGCCGAATGAACGGTTCGCGGCAGATGGGGACCGTTGACACTGCAGGATACACACGAATGAAATATGAATAAGGAAATGACAATGAATGATATATCTTTATCATCCAAACGTTTGTCCTGTAAAACATAATGCATGGATTTGATGATGAACTGAGCTTATCCCTCCAACTCTATATGAACATTAACGCACTCAAATTCTGATTACGTGCTTGGTATTGCAAAAATCTAGTTGTTTGCACAAATTAAGTGCCATTATGCTACTGACTTAATAATTTATTTTGTAGCAAAGCCGATCCACAAAACTGGAAAGGCAATCTGGGCACAAGAAAGATCACTAAAACGGGAATATTTCCTGAAGAGCATCACTTACCTGTTGGAATGCAGCATCCGCACTTGTTCTTTTTGCCTCCCTTCAGCTTCTTGTTGGCCTTGCAGTAGGGTTTGCCAGTCTCCAGCGTGCCGTCGCAAGGCATGGATATGGGCTGACAGAAACCGCCCTTAAGGTTGCACAAGCCCTTGTTTTCGCAGGCTGAGTGAAAGAGTGCGGTGGTGATGTTAGCAGATCTCTCTATCTATTTACTTATCTATATGTGTGTGTATATATATACACATACACAGTTCATTGTATGGATACCGTAGCGTGTGCGTACTTTTATCTTGTGATTAGCTAAATCATCAGCCGACAGGAACAAGTCACAAGAACGCCAATATCATAACGAGAACATCAAAAGAACGAAACAAGACACTCACTTCTGGCACAGCAAACGCACTTCTTCTTGCCCTTACAGAAGACCTTCTTGCCCTTGTTCTTGAACTTGACTTCTCCAGGGAGACAGCTCTTTTTCCTGCATTCACCGTTGAGCTTGCCGCATTTGCGAGTGGATTTGCAGTCTGTAGGATTCAGAAACCCTCAAATGAAGCCTATGTACATACACTTCAGTTTTTCGGAAACAAAAGCGTTAGATACAAACAGTTGTTGTATGAATCCATACCTTCGTGAATGAAGTTATTATGATGCGTGGATGAATGTATGAAATTATTACGAAAATCTGATATGCAAGGCTAACGCATATACGAATACATTATTACATAATAATGGAGCGTTGATATCAACTTCACAGCTCAAAATGAATTATTTCATTTGTATCATTCCAAAGTGTAATACAAGCGGTAGAATAAAAAAGGACTAAAGGAGAGTACTCACTCCTTTTGATGTCAACATTGTTTCCTGCAAAACGGAATTAGGAATAAGATTAGTACACTGGAAGCAGATGACATCAGTATATATAAACAGAATGTCAATGTACCGGTAAAGATTATGCGTCACATATGCGTCTTTGCGTTGTGCCGCATATGCGTGTCTTCAGTATAATCAGTTCTGTCTATTTTCTTATGGATTTTTTTGTATCCATCCCCTTCCCTGTGTACCTGCCTAATTACAGTTTGCGTTTTTGTGCGAGAGGGCTTGTACCAATGTGTGTGTGTGTGTGTGTGTGTGTTCACGTACGAGCGGGAGATGGCATGTACGCGTTTGTGTCTGAGAGTCTGCAGACGAGGATCAGCGCTTGGTACTACATGAAGGGAATGTGGGCCTTCTTATAACACGTGCGCTCCTCCGTGTTCTTTTTCTGATCTATCGAGTCTCATCCGAGAAACGGAGCGAAGTCTTACCGGTGATGCAGCAGACCTGGGCGCCGTCGCACTCGGCCTTCGTCTGCTTCCCTTCACACGAGCCGGCGGACACGCACTCGCCCTTGCACTGAGGCGGAGAGGAGAGAGTCAGCAAAGGCGTCAGCACGGGTTAGAGTCAAAGAAACAGACATATATATATATATATATATATATAAATATATAATTATATATATGAAATTATATAAGTTTATATACGCATTTATGTGTATATATTCGTATATATCTATGTAGACAGAAAAAAATAGCGACATAGGAGAGAAGCAAATGAAGAGAGAAAAAATCGAGGAAATTTTCCCTGTCCGTTCCCTTTGGCCTTACTTTTATCGCCTCAGCGGCCGCCACGAGAGCCGCGAGAGCGAAGATCAGCAGCAGAGAAACCCTCATGACGCTTCCTCAGGAGCTCCACGTCCACACAGAGAGAAAGAGAGGCAGCAGAGACTCAGGACGACGACGCTCGTAGTGCAACGCGGGGAGTTCCCGTAGAGTGCAGGGGAGGCGGAGAAGCTAGGCAGTAGGCTTGTTGTCGGAGCGGAGGCTCTCGGAACACTGGTGGCATTTCGGGTTGGCCGGATATTTAACTAGCCTCCGGGGCCTCCTACCGAACGCCCCTCCCCACTGTTACGCCCCTATTCCAACGTGAGCCTACCCCCCTTTCGCCCCCCGCATAAGCCCGTCTTTCACACCTGCTTCCCTCCCGAAGGTCGACCCACTGCCAGCCTTCCGCGCCATGGGTCCGCCCCTTCCCAGTGGGGCTTTGTTCTCCACTGGCCTCTTTCTCTCCCCCCCCCCCCCTCCGCCGTCTGGGGTTCTTAGTCAATCGTCCTGTCGTTCCACATCTATGTTCTGTGGGCCCGAATATGTATACTTATCATATATGCCTATACACATCCAGACGGATGTTAACACTCACATACCTATCTCCCAATTCAGATAAGTATCCATAAAAAACGCATATATGTTTATATATATATATATATATATATATATTACATATAGCCTACATACATATATAACACAAAAACACATGCGTATATATGAATTATAAATATATGTACATATATATTCACATTTATATACCTATATATACACATACATACGTACATACATGCATATATTATATTTACACATATGTGTATGTGCATATATTTATATATAGATAAATGAATTATATATCTATAAGAATGAAAGGGTCTGTATCATAAAGAGTTTTTAATTTAGATTTTCAGTGTAGCAATACCATTGCTACAATGGTATTGTCATAGCCGATTAGCTGTTCGGATGGCAAGTCAGTTGCCTTCCTGCTAGTCACATGTTCATGTTATTATATTTTTTTTTCTCTTTCCTTGTCAACGGTCAAGCCTGACGAGGGAAAGGACTCGGACCGCACTGGAAGGGGAAGCTCATTGGACGTAAAGGAACCAGACTTCAAAGGAAGCAACAAAGCGTCGCCAAAGGAAGGTTGACAACAAAGGAAAGAGGTTCTAATGGTCACTCAGAAAGAGCTCGACCAAAGTTTTAGACGGCATTCTCAGTGTCATTTGTAGCTTATCTGAAAGGAAAGAGAAAATTAATGATAAGCCATTAAAACAATCAAATAAAAATACAAAATATTTACAATTTTAGTACATTATTGATCTACAGACATTAATGTGTGATATTCCTATAATTATGTTTAAGAGTACTCAAAAATGTGTTTCAAGAATTGATATTTGCAATATATTGCTTGAGTTGAACCTTTTACATTTAATGGCGATGTGTCCGAATTCCCTACATTTGTCCAGGATTATATACGAGATACCTGCAAGGCACTTGATGCAATGCTTGTAGAAGTTACCACTTCAAAGCCAATACCAGAAGGCAATAAAACAAAATTATCTGATTAGTGTAGTAAAACAAGTCCGATTGCATTTGAGAAAACTTAGAACTGTAAAGGGAATAGCAAAAGCCGCCTTGCCCCGGTGGGGGGGCTTGAGGTCCCAATGAGCTGGTGAGCCGGGCCAGAGGGCTACCCATACTGGAGGGGTCACCAGTGAGGGATGAGACAAAATGGTGCACCCACCCCTGGTTCATTCCATCTTGGGCCAGGGAGAACTCTCCCACGTGTGTTTGCCGTGCGTGGCAAAGACAGGAGTCCTGGAGGTTGAGCGATGCTGCACGCTGCGCCCTGCAGCTAGCAACACACCTCTTTGGTCCTCTATTCTGATTAGACGGGTGGCTCGATCAAGGCCCGGTCAAGTCAATTGGCTGGTCAAATATGGCCAGGGTCAAGCAGGCACTGTCCAGTCGGTAGCGCACAGGTCCCGCGACTACCATCAGCACTGTAATAGTGATTGCGTATATTTCCTCACTACCCCCTGTGGCTGTTGGGAAAAATTTGAGTCCCAACTATAGCTTCCCCTCGTTGGATTCCATGGTGGGTGGGGGGGGGGGGGGGGGTGAGGAAATGAAGATTTATAATTTGCATGATTTTCTGCAAATTTACAAAGAACTTGCTCTCTCCCTGACGACCTTTGCAATCCCCCAGCCAATCCTTCTGGAACATCACATATTGTCACTCTGGAACCTTACCAAATTCCAAAAGGCAAGAATGGGAATCGTAATGGTTCCCGAGCTCCCAAACCAGGTAAGAAGGAGAAAAGTCCTCCTCAATTCATTAAGGAAATCTTACCTGGTATATATGAAAGTGTATCATATAGTAAATTTCTAGTAGTGAAGACCATTGATGGTGTAGCTATCATGGATCTTGATATTTTTGAAGTACATCGGAAGATAGTTGAGGTATGTCAACGTG
>NC_061820.1:26326108-26328608 GCF_019202785.1 Penaeus chinensis | reverse complement strand
TATATTTTCTAGTCAATTGGGACTCTTCTGGTTGGCGCAATCGTCTTTTGGAAGCCCCTAAATATTTCATGACATGCCATATTGCAGATAAAGCTTTTTTGTGTTGTTTGCAGCGATTCTGCCGCCTTCAAAGTCGTGATATTTTATGTAGGCGTCTCTTTAACTGATCTAACAGTGACATTATAAATCTTTAAGACATTTTAATTTTTTATGTATGTACCGTGTCAAATAGTCTGTATAATTTACATCCTTTCACACAGTTTGGTCAAGCTTTTAATGCGTATATTTCTTTACATATATGTTCAATTATATGATGCTGAAGGTGTATACTGAAGATTACTCAATTTATTTATCACGGAACAAAAATAATTTGTAATGACGTACTATAGTTTAAACATACATTTTAAACACGTTATATGAATAATTTTCCTGATGACTTCCCGTCTTCGGGTTCTACGTACTCAATAAACTTCAGTGAAAAATATATAAGTATAAAGTGAAAACAGAAAGAACCAAAATCATAATAATTACATGTAAGATTTGACCAAAGTAATTTGTAAGTCACTACAGAAGTATATAATTATCATTTAAATTACCGTTGATTATTATCTTGTTTTCATTATCATCGTAATTCACAATAATATTTAGATTACTAACGAAGGAAACAAAATAGAAAAGACCTCGGGGATTTAACCCTGACACCCCCTCCACCCCTTCAACCTAGAAGGCAGTTATTTTACTGTTTCTGTAATATCAATAGTGATGCTATTCGGGTTTACAAGTGGCATGATATATAACTTTTTGCGAATCAAGTTTAAATCTGAGTCTGTGTTTATGCCGAACTGTACCATGATGGCATAATGTTACTAGATAAACAATTAAAGTCTTAACTAGAGAAAGCGCAAACGCGACTGCATGTTTTCATAGTTACAGCCCTGTTTTTAAAAAGGGAAGATATAAGGATGAATAACCCTAGGGAGAGACGAAAGGAGATGGGAAGGTAAGAATGTAAGGTTATGCCTATAACAATAATAATGGCAAGCTAATAATCGAATAACAATAATGGCGACAGGAATGATAATACTAATAACACCATAGTAATAGGATAATGATATTGCAATAATAGTAATAATACAATAAAGAAAAAAAATATAATTGTACTAGTGCTTAAGTTCACACTAACAGCGATATAAATTCTGAAAAGTAATAAAGCATAACAATTTGCAGTTATATATGTATTATTTATCATAATTTAACTGATTTCATGATGATCTTTCTCTCCATCCTCTCCTATTATATTCTCCCTAAGTAGCTGTATAGTACGTATGGCTCACCTATTATGCAGATTTACAAATTTCTTAGTACCGTGTATAATCTTGAAGGGGCGTGGGCACTGCCGAATAGAATCACTGTTGTGTAGGCTGTATTGCAATCATGGGGTTAGTGTAATTGCCCGGCTTTCAATTGTATTCCCATTTATGACTGTAAGTTCAAGCATAAAAGAAACTTAACAGTTCAAGATGGCTCAATGAGGAAAACATGCATTCGAGATCCGGGTTCATTCTCCAAGTTCTTTTGTGTTTAGTTTGTTTTCCACTACGGATAAGCTTGTCTTTTTATTGAATGGTGGTAATGACAATGAGTCAATGTTACTTCTAACAGAACTTCTATGGTGATATAAAATGATCTGATGTATAATAAAAAGGAGCGGTAGCATGAAAGAGAAAACACATTCGTTTCGATGTTATGTCGATATGAGACTGGAAATTCCAATACATCAGGAAAAGGGAATGTATTGGAAGTTTAAATCATACATCATTACGGTTATGAAAAAAAATTAAAATAAAAAAAAGAAAATATATAAAATTTTACGTGATAATTTTATTGAAAATAAAATATCCTTTCGCATTATCTATTCTCGTTATTCTTCTTACCACAAGTACTATTGTTATTCTTCTTATCATTATAATTTCTGTTTGTGGCATTATAGCATTTGTTCTATAGTTCTCATTATCATTCATGTTGTTATTTCTATTGGATGCTGTTGCGATTTTAAAAGGGTTCTTATTTTTTTTCACCCCGTCGACCATTTCCATTTTTTTTCCCCATTGCAGTAGTCATACTTTTATCCTTTAATCATCTGTTGTCATTGTCAGGTGCGGTCTGACATTAACATACACCACGAGTGCGTTATAATCAGTGCTAAAGCCTCTCATCAACTCTCATTCTCTTCCCTTTTATATCTTTGTCTCGCTTTCCTCCCTCACTCTGACTCACACACACACACACACACACATCATATTCCAATAATAGCTGTATTAGAGAACGAGAGGTTAGAGATCTTGTAACTTCTTACCCTCGAATAGCGTAATGGTGCCGATGGATTTGCATCAGTTTAGCTTTAAATCTATAGAGCATACATAGCTTAGGATCCAAATACTCTAAAAGTACTAAATGATAAAAGATCTTTCTTCGAGCATTTTTTTTCAGACAAATTCTC
>NC_061820.1:26313608-26323608 GCF_019202785.1 Penaeus chinensis | reverse complement strand
TTGTTCTATAATATACATATGATACATGGATTCTTTCACGTAATGTTACGTAGGAAAGAGTATTATACAATACATTACTTAAAACATATACAAATATGGAAATGCCTCTTAGAGAATATATCATATAAAGCGTGCTACCATGCCTTTGGTGCTCGGAGATCACACTCACATGAGATCACACTCCACACCGTAAGTATAATACTTTGATGCCGATTGGGAGAATGTCGTATGAATTAATATACTGTTAATGAACAAGTGTTAAATGAATTGCTGAATAGCTGAGGTAGAATGTAGCATGAATCACTGTATTGCTAATAGTGTCTGTGAAGTATATTGATTATAAATGCAATGAAAACGACAACAAAATTACTGGAACAAATAAACCACCACATCCACCAGCATGAGCAACAATAATAGTAATGATAGTGATACAGATAAGGATAATAATAGTAATAAGAATGTAATGATGATAAGGATACTAACGAAAATGGAAATAGTAATATCAGCAATAATAATAATGATGATGATAGTGATAATTATAATAATAATAATGATAGTAATATAATAATAATATTGATAATGATGATAATGATGGTAGTAATAATAATAATAATAATAATAATAGTAATAATGCTAATAATAAATAATAATGGTAATGATAATGAAATAATGATAATAATATTCATAGTAAGTATAGTAATACTAATAGAGATAATAATGTTTACAATATTGGTGATAATAACAATAATAGTAAAAATAATAATAGTTATAAAATTAATAGAATAGTAACAATAATAATACTTATTTTGGTTATTGTAATAATACAGATAATAATAAAGATGATAATGATAACAATAATAACAGTGATGATACTGGTAATGATGAATATAATAATAATAATAATAATAATAATAATAATAATAATAACAATAACAATAATAATAATAAGAAGAAGAAGAAGAACAACAACAACAACAGAATAATGAAGTTGAAATAACAAGAATGACGATGATTATATTGAACATTTTTAATTGATAAATATTGTAATAATAATAATGATAATAGTAAAATTAATGAAAATAATAACAGTAATACTAACAAAAACAGCAACAATGACAATGATAATGATAATAATAATATAAATAACAACAATGATTATTATGATAATACTGATGATGATGTTGATAACAACAATAATAATGATGTTGATGATGATGACAAAAACAACAATGAGGGTGATGATGATGAAGATAATAATAGTAATGATAATGATTATAATAATGAAAATAAAGATAATGATGATGAAAATACTACTACTACTACTATTTACAATAAAAATAATGATAATAATAATGTAAGAATGTAAATAATAAAAATAATGATATTATTAATAATGATAATGATAATGATAATGATAATGAAAGTAATAATGATAATAATAATAATAATGATAATAATAATAATAGTTATAATAATGATAATAAAAATAATTATAACAATAATAACAATAATGATAATAGCAAAAACATTATAATAATGGAACTACTACTAATAATAGTAATAATAAAAATAATAATGAGCATAATAATGATGATAATAATGATAGTAATGACAATGGTAAGGATAATGATAATAGTAATGATAATGATTATGCTAATAATAATAATAATAATAATAATAGCAATTGTAGAAATAGTAATATAAATACTGATAAATATAAAGATAATAATGCTTACAACAATAATGATAATAATATTAACAGAAATAATAATGATGATAATGATGATAATAAAAATAGTAATAATGATCATGATAATGATGATAATAATAATAATAATAATAATAATAATAATAATAATAATAATAATAATAATAATAATATTAACAATAATGATGATAATTATAACAATAATGATAATAAAAATATTGATGATAATAATAATAATAATAATAAGAATAGTAATAATAATAAAAATTATAGTTATTATTATAATAATGATAAAAGTTATGATAATAATAATGATAACAATAATAATATTTATAACAATAATAGTCATAATAATCAAAATAATAATTAAAAAAAATTATAATGATAATAATAATGATAATGCTGATAATAATTGTAATAATAATAAAGATAATAATAATAATAATAATAATGATAATGATAATGATAATGATAATGATAATGATAATGATAATGATAATGATAATGATAATGATAATAATAATAATAATAATAATAATAATAATAATAATATTAGTAGCAATAATAAAAATATAAATGTTAATAATAATGTTGATGATAATAATAATAATGATAATAATAATAATAATAACAACAACAAGGATAATAATAATAATAACAGTAGTAATAATAATAATAATAATAATAATAATAATAATAATAATAATAATAATAATAATGATAATAATAATAATAATAAAAATAATAATAATGATAATAATAATAATAATAATAATAATAGTAATAATAACAATGATAATTATAATGATGAACTCTTCAATCACCCGAAAGAAGGCAACGGGAAACCACCTTCGTACACTCCCTTGTACAAACATGAAATTAAATAATAATAAAGTTGTAATAATTATACCAATAATAACAACGGCACCGATAATGATAAGAGTAATATTAATGATAATAATAATAGTAACGGTAATAATGATAACGATAAAATAATAGTGATATCAATAATAATAATAATGATGATGATAATGATAGTAGTAATGATAATAAAAATAACAATGATTATAATAATAATGATACTGATGAAGATGATGATAATGAACAATAATAATAATAATAGTAATGATGATAATACTGATAATGATAACAATGATAATGATAATGGTAGTGATGATAACGGTGATGATGATGATAATAATAGTAATAATAATAATAATAATAATAATAATAATAATAATAATAATAATAACATCAACAAAAACTGTAATAATAAAAAGAATAATAATGATGATGATAACAACAACAATAATAATAATAATAATAACAATAATGATAATAATAATAATAATAATAATAATAATAATAATAATAATGATAATTATAATAATAATAATGATAATGAAGTAATAACAATAATTCTAATAACAATATTGACGATAATATTAAAATGATAATGATAGAAATATTAGGTGGAAGGCGCATATACCATACTGCATAAAAAAAAAAAAAAAAAAAACTTTGTAGTGTGATCGTATGCATGTTTCCATCATTTTCCTTACCTGCAGTGGCGGTAAAACAGAAAATAATAAATAAGGGAGAAGAGAGAGACCAATGATGTCAAGAATCTCGACTACAGACGTTCCAGCGTGAAACCTGCTTCAATTTCGCGAAGACTTTGCGTTTCTCTGAATTAGCCTCGTCCGCCCGAATGCTGGGGATGCTTTCGGACCGAGGTATTATTTCGTTGGTGATGTTAAATGCAAGAATTCTTATACATTACCAGGGTATAAATAAACCAAAATGGTTTCAGGAGAAGAGAATTTCATAGACCACACACAAGGATGCATTTTGAAGACAGCCATGCAAATAATTACATGTACATACAGTTAATGAAATAGAAATTACTCCCCCCTGTGGTATTTTTATTAAAGGACCTCTTCTGCGTAGGGATTCGTAGTCGACCAATATGGCGTAGAAAGCTATACTCCACAACCTTACTTCCAGAAATCGCTGAAGAAAATGACGCCGTCCAAAACTTTCCGAACTGTTAGGAACGAAGGAAGCGAAGCAGGAGCTGCGTAAAACGTTGGGCAAAAATATCGATGTGTTTGGTTGTATTTATATGAAATTAAACACACATAAACAAATATATACATATATCCCATTCGTACCCAGTATAATAAATTTGTGTCAAATTTGTGTCACCAAAGTACATGATAGTTTCCCTTTTTTATTACCATCGTTTTCTATGTTTACTAACGTATCGAAAATGACCATTTGGAGCTGCATTTCAACCCGTCAGAGTGCCATCAAGGCCAGGAGAGAAGCAGACATAAGCTCCCTAGATTTTCATTACCATGGGTAAGATAAATCGAATTTATGTTTTTCAAGGCAATGGTACTCATAATTAGAAAAGATAGCATCATTGAGTAATGCCAAGAGATGTTGTAAACTATCAGTTATTGATATAATTCATGAATTCAGTGGGAGAAAAAAAAGGTAGTTTAGGTCTACGTGAGCACATCGGGAGTTTCACTATGTAATATGTATCTATATATATATATATATTTTTTTTTTTTTTTTTTTTTTTATCTATAGATCAATATTATTCCCGTATAAATATTTAGGATACCAGGAGGTATATGTGTTTAAGAATTTTGTCACCAATATCAATCATAACACCGTAGTGAAATTAGAAAATGTCAGTTTACATAAAATATCCTAACTCCGTTATGTCAAATTTGGGCCAAGCTTAATCCAGCTGAAGCTTAAAGACTATTCGAAAAACCGGATTTCTTATTGTCGCATTTTCATTTTGTCCATAAGTCCTGCGATTGTCATGCAAAACAGAAACAAAAATATAGTAAATACATACATATATATATAGATATAAATATGAATATATTAATATATATATATACATATATGCATATATATGTACACACACACACACACACACACACACACACACACACACACACACACACACACCTCTCTATAGATGTATATACATATATATATATATATATATATATATATATATATATATATATATATATATATACATACACATGCATACACATATACACACACATGTATGTATATATATGTATATATATGTATACACATACACACACACACACACAAACGCGCACAAACACACACACACACACCCATAGACACACACACACACACACAAACACACACACACATACACACACACACACACACACACACGCACACACGCACACACACACACACCTACACACATATTTATATGCATATATTTACACACACACGCACGCACACACACACACACACACACACACACACACACACACACACACACACACACACACACACACACATATATATATATATATATGTATATATATATATATGTGTACATACATACGTACATACATTTATATATATATATATATATATATATACATGTATATATATGTGTACATACATACATACATACATATATATATATATATATATATATATATATATATATACGGACATTACTATGAATATATGAACATTAAGAAAACAAAATGTTAGAATAGATAATGATAAAACATAATACCATTACAATAAAAATAGCATATAAATTATACCATGTTTTCAAATCCATTCGATTTTCATTCTAGTGCTTTACCTTTATTGATTTATTAACCATGCGTACAATTTTGCATATTTCAGGACACTCATGAAAACACTTCGTTTGCGGTATTTCAGTGTTGCATTCTGTGTATAATCTTCAAAATGAAGAGGTTTACACAAAGCTCTTTCCATTTGTGGACCCCATACCAGCCATGACCTGACATTTAACACAATTGCACCAGACTAATGACAGTACTTCCGTAGCACCAGCGGATGATCTCCTAATTAGGGAGGCTCTGACACAGAGTAGAGTAATACAGAGGGGAATTGCTGTGTACGAAATATATGCGACCCTGTGTATGATGGGACGCACGACAGACAGCGTGCGTGCTTGGTCTGGTTCGCTATTAAGTATGATAACAATTATATACATATTGAAAACAAAGAAAATAATGTAGTAGCGAGGTTTAATTAATTCAGTAGCTCTGCGATTATCGTTCTGTGGGGTCAGAGTCGCTTTCAATATCAACAAAGGAAACATTAGCATTTCAAGCCAGTCAGTAGAGATGAATTTGATATTATTTTTTGAATTTCCGGATGCAGTTATGGTAGAGCAGTTGTTGAAACACAACGCAAGTTTTCTGAACAGGCATGAGATCATCATCATCATCATCATCATCACCATTATCATCATCATCATCATCATCCTTATCATTATTATCATTATTATTATTATCATCATCATCATCATCATCATCATCATCATCATCATCATCATCATCATCATCATCATCATCGACATCATCATCATCATCATCATCATCACCATCCTCCTCCTCCTCCTCCTCCTCCTCCTCCTCCTCCTCATCATCATCATCATCATCATCATCATCATCATCATCATCATCATCATCGTCATCCTCATCATCATTATCTTCCTCCTCCTGGTTCTGTTGTAGTTATCGTTGCTGCTCTTATTATTATTACTATTATTATTATCATTAGTATCGTTATTGCTATTATTGTTATTATCATTATCATTATTATCTTCATTATCATTACCAATATCATCATAATCATAATCCTTATTACCACCACTATTATTCTCACTGGATGAAAATACTCAACACGAAACGATAACATCTAACAAAAGCTCCTCTCCGGCAGATGGAAATGCGACCATATAAAAACACCCACCCACACATGTACAACACATTTATACATTAAAGAGACTTTTTTTTTTTTTTTTTTTTTTTTTTTTTTTTTTTTTTTTTTTTACAATATGATGACTGATTTCAAGATTCTCATAAAGTTCAGAGACGCGTTATTATGGAATATTACCTGCGAGGCTTCTTCATCAGATTTAATATCAAACCATCAGTTCTGTGACTTTGACTCTCATGTAAATCTCGATACAATTACTGTAATGGATGTTTTTGCTAGAGAAACTATATTAAGTTCTTCCTGCTATTCATGTACCATTATTACAATAGCTCTTATTGTACATTTTTATTGTTAGTGTTAGTGTTACTGTTATTTCTATTTTCATCATCATTATTAACATCATTGCTATTATTATTATTATTATTGGTATTGTTTTTGTTTTTACTGTTGTTTGGTTGTTGCTGTTACTAGTACTAGTACTATTAGTACTATTACTATTAGTATCATCATCATCATCATCATCATCATTCTCATTCTCATTCTCATTCTCATTCCCATTCTCATTCTCATTCTCATCATCATCATCATCATCATCATCATCATCATCATCGTTACCATCATTATTTCTATAATCATTATTACTAGTAGTAGTAGTAGGAGTACAGTAGTATCGTTATTAGTAGTTTTAGTGTCCGTTTTTTTTCATCAGTGTTATTTCTGTCATATTCACTGCTGTTGTTAGGCTTCTTTCTTATGATTTTATTAACATATTTATTAATTAGTAGTTTTCCTATTATTGTTGTCGTCGTTTTGCTTTTTTTGTTACCGCCATTGGCCTATTTTATTTTATTTTACTTTATCTTCCATAATTCTTATTTTCACTTTTCGTATTATTGTAACGACAAATAGGCAAGAAAGCAGGTAAAGGGAAAAAAATATCGAGGTCGTGGGTAAGTGGGAGTAAACAGTTTTTTATTAAATTAATGATTCAATTAGTGATTATTGAAACATATGTGGATGAGGGGTAAAAAGGGATTTAGTTATGACATACCCCTGGAGGCTTGGAGACGCTTAGGAGAGGTAGCAGAGGGGTTTTAAGCAGATTGTTTTACAAAATCTTAGAAAGTGAGATGAATGAGTAGTGGAAAGGAATCGTGTCGATTTTAAAGAACTACAGAGGCATTAAAGCAGATCAGCCGCAGCAGGAAGTCATGTGAAAGAGGAGTGGAAGGGAGTCTGAGAGCAGAGGTGATGATCTGTGAGCCTCATAAAGTTTAATACCATGAAAGAGCACTGTAAATTAATGTTTGCTTTGACAATGTTGACGGAGAAGTACTGAGAGGGCTAAAGATGGATGGACGAAGTATTTGGGGACCTAGTAAAAGTTTAAGACAGGGCACCTAGAGAGGAGTTGCAGCATTGCATAAGGAAGTCACGAGCAGCAGAGGTGTATGTGAAGCGATGCAGTATGTGTGTGGGTATACTGTGGCAGCAGTGAGGTATACTTTGGAATGTCGGATGGGTTCTAGAGGTGGAATAGTATCAAAGATCGACTCCGAGCCCTTCCATTTTTTTCTAAAAGTGATGGATAGATTGACAGACGAGATCGGAAAGGAGCTTCCAGGTACTGATATACAATTAAATTTATATTAAGGCTAGAGAACCACTTCAAATTTAAAAAAATATATATATTTTACATTAATTTGAGGGGAGCCTGGAGCAGTGGAGGTATTCACTGGAGAAACGGGGGATGCAAATCAGCAGGAATAATATCGGGTCATCGGTGTATGTGAGGAGGTAGATGTGGTTGCGAGGAGAGGTGAGGGGCGACGACAGTGTTAGGTAACCAGTGGCATGAAGCAGTGAAAGAAGGCAAAGATGCAATTATTTTCGTTAGGAGTGAAAAGAACCGTCAGAATTAATAATGGATGCATTGAAGATGAAATGTTTTGGGGAAGGACAAAGGGGTGATGATGGGTATTTTGGGAGCAGGAGACTAAAGGCAGAGCCCTTAGTCTCGTTGTGAGATGGACAACAAGAAAGCAAACGTGTGTATGTATTCCGTCACTGTAAATTTATCTGGTGGTGTTCGGGATGAGGAGCGATTTTATATACACACACCAATACATACACATACATACATATATACACGCATATATATATATATATATATATAGATAGATAGATAGTAAGATAGATAGACAGATAGACAGAGAAAGAGATACATGTACATATACCTTTATACACACACACGTGTGTACCTAGAACACAAATTTCCTGTACGTTTTCATTCTGAGTTAACAACACCTGTTGATTGAAAATCTTGGCCTTTTTTCTAATTTCTACTCAGCTTAGCCCAGGTTTTTGCGCTTGAAGCGTTCTATCGCTTTTATAAACCACTGAAGAGATTTCATCATGTACTTCATGATGCCTAATGTTCTCAACTGGCCAGAATATCACGTGCTATAGCCACGTCTTTGTTGTCTGCTTTTTTTTCTCTTTCTCTCCCCACATTTATGTATATATATAGGTGTGTGTGTGTGTGTGCGTCTGTGTGTGTGTGTGTGTGTGTGTGTGTGCGCGCGCGCGTGTGCGTGTGCGTGTGTGTATGTGTGTTTGTATTTGTATATGTATTTGTGTGTGTATGTCCCCTAGCTATTTACCCCCCCCTCCCCCTCTCTCTCTCTATAGCACAATGCATAGCACGTCGTGTTGCAATAACCACCTACTGCACTATCACTCCTACGGCATCGACGCACACTCAGTTCAATTCGAAAGGTAAACACAGTGACGCAGGTAACAGGCGTAGGATGCACTGGAACCACACAAATCCCTAGTAGATGAAACTAATAATAACAGTAATAAATAGATGGGGAAATTATTATGAGCAAAGAGTATATAAAAAACACATATGTATGAATATAAATAATCGAGTCAAATACAATAATGATAAGAATAATATTAATAACAAAAATTATTAGTAAAAATAATTATTATCATTATTATCGTCATCATGCTGCTTTTATTATCATCTTTGCTCTTATCATGATAATAATAATTATAATTATTTTCATTATCATTATTTTTATTATTATTATTTGTATTATTATTATTATTATTACTATTATTGTCATTATTATCAGTAGTAGTAGTAGTAGAAACAATAATTATTATTATCATTATCGTCATCATGCTGCTATTATTATCATCTTTACTCTTATCATGAGAATAATAATTATTATTATTTTCATTGTCATTATTCTTATTATTATTATTATCATTATTATTATTATTATTATTATTATTATTATTATTATTATTATTATTATTATTATTATTATTATTATTATTATTATTGTTATTATTATTATTATTGTTGTTGTTATTATTATTAAATAATTGTTATTATCATTTTCACAGCTATTATTACAATTGTCATTGTTACTATTATTTGCAATGACAACATTATCTTCCGAAACAACTTCCGAAACCTAAAAGAGACCACTGCATTGT
>NC_061820.1:26296108-26298608 GCF_019202785.1 Penaeus chinensis | reverse complement strand
ACACACACACACACACACACATACACACACACACACACGAACATGCATGTGTGTGTGTATATATATATATATACATATATATATATATATATATTTAGATAGATAGATGTATATATATAAATATATATATATATATATATATGTGTATATATATATGCATATCTATCTAACTGTCTTTCTATCTATCTATCTACCTCCCTATCTATCTATCTATCTATCTACCTCCCTATCTATCTATCTATTTATGTATGTGTGCCTCACATGGCGGACCGGGTGGAAAAATTTATAAGTTCCTCCCAAGAGGCTTAAAATGCCTACAAGGGCTTGGACTTACTATTCTGCCATCCCGTTATAATAACATAAAAAGTTGTGATACATTTTTTTTTGCACTGCAGCAGTATGTGTGTTCTCTGATTATGAATAGGATATGTATGTTCATTAAGCGTTAGTTATTATTGAAGTAAAACCAGGTAGCCGTTCTGGACTTTTTTTGCGTGAGGTTCCGAAGGCCACCTGCAGCAGTAACTCGTAAGAAGATTATTTCCTACTGTGTCCCCTCTTTCGCCGCCGCCAGGGAGAATCATGGCGTGGGAGGTTCTTATTGCAGGGCGCTGCTCCTTCTCCAATGTTTCATTCTTGGCTGGCAGTTTCCAGAGTAAATCACTGTTGTAATGACGCAAGGGGCGTTAGTTTAACATTAGAATTTATGTCGCGGGCATTATTTTCAATATCAATTTCACGATCTTGTTAGTCTGTTTTTCTTACATAGGTTATATAAGATCTTCGACATATAAATATCTTACACGAGTAGTAAGGACTTATATCGTCATCCGATTATATTTTGCTAAATCTTGGTATTATAGTTTTTCTTATGTTATGTATATCGTTATCACTGATACACGTTTTCATTGAAATCTGTCATTAGGATCATGAAGTGAAGGTGAGAGAAAAGAGAGAAGGACTGTATCATTTCATGTGTTTTCAGTTATACTTGTTTTATTATTTTCATATTCCCGTTTTGTTTAAAATGTTTAGTGTATTACATTCTATATCAAAAAAATCATATGTTTAATATATTTTTTTACTGAAATTTGATTAGTAAGAAATCAGCTTAAAACTATTTGGCACTAGAAACCTGATAAAATGTTTAATCCTTAAACATATTTGTATATAGTCATAAATTAAAAGTTATTAATTCTATAACGACCACAAAAAATCACACGGAACCACTGACTTTATTCCAAAATCTCCAAAATCGAAACGTAAATCACCCCAGAAAAAAAAGATCTCGTAACAGATCTGAAATGTGTCCAGGTGAGCACCTTATCTTCAGGGTCAGTGTCGATAACGTAAAGTAGGCTTGTAAAACAGGGACCCGTCCACAATGCAAAATGTGTAGTGGAATTGGAGGTAAAGTAAAGTAAAAACAACTACTATACAAAAAAAACTCAAGATACCGTTTATCTGATAATACATGATGCTTGCTTGCTCCTTCCTACTGCTACTCTACGTTCAGGTAAGTTCTGATTGATGGATTATTGCAGTTGATCTTCTTGTTGAAATTAGTGTGGTTTGAAATTCCTTTTAATAAATATGATTTTTGTTTGTATAAATTAGGTCGAGGTAATTTTCTGTTTTTTTTTTGTCTCGCAACCTGTGTTCAATTTTTTTCTCCCCCCCCCCTCTCTCTATGTAGAAAAGGTATGAATGACAACAAATATCTCCACAATACAAGAGATGTATTTGACCGGTTTCGATTATATCTTCATTAGAGTTACATACATCAGAGAAATTACAAAGCATATATAAATCAGAAATTAGCTGAAGAAACACCTGACAACTGTGACCCCCACTTGTTACTCGCATACTGTTCTATCTCTCGAAATCATCTCTCCCCCCCTCCACTCTCTCTCTCTCTCTCTCTCTCTCTCTCTCTCTCTCTCTTTCTGTATGTGATTCACATGTTTGTTTTTTTGTTTGTATGTGTGTGTGTTTGTGTGTGTTTGTGTGTGTGTGTGTGTGTTTGTGTGTGTGTGTGTGTGTTTGTGTGTGTGTGTGTGTGTGTGTGTGTGTGTGTGTGTGTGTGTGTGTGTGTGTGTGTGTGTGTGTGTGCATAATGTATGACAGACACAGATACACACGTACCATAAGAAGAAAAAATCTTTCATAAACTGCAGTTAAAAAATTTAATGCCTCATCAAAAATGCAAATGATGATATTCTTTAGTACAAAACTTGTAGCTGTACTAAATTCAGAAATACCGAGAACTGAGAGATCCACAAGCCATTTTTTCTCACAAACTCTTCTCTGAAATTTTTATCATTTGCATTAATCAGAGTTTATTGACGTCCCTCTCTCGCCGCTGTGCTTTCTGTCTCTCTCTTCTCTCTCTCTCGTAACCTTTTCTATCCTCTCTGTCTGTATCTCCTCTCTCTCTCTTTGTCTCTCTCTATCTCTCTCTTCTTTCTCTCGCTTCTCTGTCTGTCTGTCTGTCTGTCTA
>NC_061820.1:26291108-26293608 GCF_019202785.1 Penaeus chinensis | reverse complement strand
ATGAGGAACGAAGCCTCTACACAAGTCACACCTAGGAGAAGCTACGCTAGAAACAGTAAAAGGAAAAAAAAGCAAAAACATCTCCCACCAAATCGCCAGTGGGAAGATACGACACACCACCACGTGCCTGGAGTACCCGCCCCACCTAATACCCCTCCTGCTCCACAAACAACACAGCGCTTCATCAACAACTACGCGGGACGAGTGGAAACACACAAACAAACAAACGAGCAGCCGCAGCCCCACCAAGATGAGGAAGGTTTCGTTCAAGTCAACTCTAAAAAACAAAGATGAGAAACAAGGGAGGAACGCCACTCGTCAAAACCCTTGCAAGGTGCCGACCATACTCAGGTAGTGTATTTATATATCACGAGTTGCCACCCAGACACAGATGGAGACGATATTTAAGACTTCCTGGAAAATAATTTCAATCAAATTTCCATGGTCAAAGCTTTCAGAACTAAAATGATACATAATTATTACTCTAGCTTCACAGTCACCATAAGGGGCAAAGATATAAACCCAGATCTTTTCTTAGAGTCCGACATATTTCCCAACAATGTAAAAGTATTCCTAAATAGAAACAAGTACAAAGGCGAACAGAATATTTGACTTTGCAAATCCGGCGGTCAAACCACTAAACACCATCAGAATAGAACACATCAATGCATAGTCCCTCCTCGGTCATTTCGAAGAAATCAAATTGATAATTAAGGAGAGAAACATTGATATTTTTTGTATTAGTGAAACTTGGCTTCACCAAGAAATATCAAGCAGTTTCATCAGCATCCCAAACTTTCACGTTTACAGATGTGATGCAGGACGTGGAGGTGGAGTCTGCATAAATATAAGCGATACCCTTAAATCAAATAAGATCTCCTCTGCAACTGTAAATCATACGGGAGTAGAGGACATCTGGGTAATTGTACAAAGCAGTATGTATCCTTCCTTCCTCGTCGGCACAATCTACAGACACGCTCATGCCTCCACAGAATTATTTGACTACCTGGAAAATATTCTCAGAGAAATGTCAATAAAGAGAAAACCACTTTTTATCTTAGGTGATTTAAATGACGATCTAAATAAACCAAATGCAAAATTAAATGGGGTAATTAACAAAAACAAATTAAAACAACTTATAAAGAAGTCTACAAGGATTACAGAAAACACCTCATTCATATTAGATGTTATAATAACAAACAGACCCGATATTACACTACACGCAGAAGCTGTCCCATGCCACATTGCTGATCACGAGCTTATAACCATGACCTTGAATATAGAAAAAAACAAAGCGAAAACCAGTCAATAAAACCTCTCGCGACCTAACGCATTACGATCCTCAGTCACTCTGCCATCACATTATAGCCAATGACTCGTCACTGTCAGAGATCTTAACAACTGACGTTGACAAACAAGTTAATATTCTTACAAACGTGATAAAGAACGGTCTTGATGCCTGCAATCCTTTTAAAACAAAAAACAGTAAGGCGTTCTCCCGCCCCCTGGATAAATGACAACATTAAGAGGGGCATTAATGATAGAAATAATACTCACAAAGCTCTCAACATAAACAGATTTGACACCACCCTTCAGGCTGAATACAAACAAAAGAAGAACAATGTGAAAACACTCCTCCGCTGGGCGAAAACTATTTATTTTAAAAATAAGTTCAATGAATGCAGAAGCGATTCTGCCGAAATGTTGAAACTAGTAAATACATTAGTGCCTAAGAAGAAATAAAACACAGACACTTCCCAAATTTCCATAAATAATATAGAATACTTTAATAACTTCTTTGCAGAAGTAGGTAGACGCACTTTTGAACCGACAACCGCCCCCACATATCAAAACAACATAAACGAAACGAACACTACAACAAACTTCTTCAAACCGCAACCAGTAGGAGTAGAAACAATTATCCTAACAATAAAACACTTAAAAAAGACAAATTCCGTGGGAGCAGATGGAATTGCACATCGTTTCATAAACGATAGTTTACCGACAATTGCATGCTATCTGACAGTAATTATCAATACATCTATAGTCACCGGTGTTTATTCATCACTGGAAACATGGCATCATAACTCGAAACGAAATCAATAATTATCGACCCATCACTATACTACCAGTAATATCTAAAGTTCTCGAGAAAATAGTTGTAAACCAATTAACAACATTTTTAGAAGCGAATAAACTTATATTTAACACGCAACACGGTTTTAGGAATAAATTATCAACCGAAACGGCATAACTAAAACTCAGAAATGAAATATATAATAATATAGACAATAACCAGATCAATTTGCTCACTTTATGTGATTTATCGAAGGCCTCTGATAGTGTCAGCCATGAATTACTTGCAAACAAACTAACAAATCACGAAATTGATAATTTTTTGGTCAAAAGTTACCTGTCCGCGAGAACATGTAAAGTATCATCAAAGCAATCATTTTCGTTCAGTGTTCCACAAGGCTCCATCCTTGGCCCAATCTTATTT
>NC_061820.1:26276108-26283608 GCF_019202785.1 Penaeus chinensis | reverse complement strand
ACACACACACACACACACACACACACACACACACACACACATACACACACACACATACACACACACACACACACACACACATATATACACACACATACACATACACATACACATAAACACACACACACATTAACACATAAAGACACCTCCACAACCTCCTTCCATGAACGACCGCATATCACGTCACTATCAACCGCCACAAGTCGGTCGTGATGCAGTTCGACTTCTCCGCCAACCCCGCCCCCGCACCCATCCTCACGCTGGACGACCACCCGCTCGACGCAGTCCGTTCTACCAAGCTGCTCGGCGTCACCATCGACGAAAAGCTCGCCTGGACGCAGCACGCCAGAGACATCGTTAGACAGGCTTCACATGCTCCGTCGCCTCAGGTCCCTTGGCGTTCCCCTTCCACTTCAGAATATCTACAGGCTATCCATCCTGCCTAAATTGACCTACGCCTTCCCCGCCTGGTCCCCCTCCCTCACCGCCAACCAGCTACCACAACTCGAGAGGGTACAGAAAAGGGCAGCCAAGATTATTCTCGGTCCTGTCTATACCAGCTGCGGCAGCGCCTTGACTATCCTATGCCTCACCTCCCTCGCTACTCACTACATCACCTCACTGCAGCAGTTTGGCCTGAAGCTGCTGTGCCATCCACGCCACCGACCTGCTGCCCCCCGACGCGCCGCCGCCCCGCCGGGCCCTACGCGCCGCCAACAAACTGGTGCCCAACAGAGCGCACTGACCGCTACCACCGGAGCACAATACCCACTCTAGTCCGACTCATCAACGAGCGCTAAGCAACATTTACTAGTCCAGCTCCTAGCACACCTGTATTTGCACTTGTCTTTTGTTATTTTGGGGTGTTTGTTGTTATATATTGTTTGTTTACTTTGTTGTTTGTTGTTTATATGTGTTTATGTTTACAAAGTTTGTCTTTTTATCTTTATCTCTATGTATATATTCAGCCTCTGGCTGAAAATCAATAAACCGATTATTATTACTATTTATTATTATTACACATACAAACACACACAAACACACACACATATACATACATACATACACACATATATATGAATACATATGCATATATGTATATACATATTTAAATATATATATGTGCGTGTATATATATATACCCATACACTAAAACAAGTATATATATATATATATATATATATATATATATATATATATGTATATATAATATACATATGTATATATATGTATATATTTTTTATTTATAAGTATATATGATATATATACTATATATGTGTAATATATATATCATATATAATATATATATATATATATATATATGTATATAATATATATATATATATATATATATATATATATATATATATACATATAATGCAATATAGTATATATAGGCACACACACACACACACACACACACACACACACACACATAAATATAAAAGTGTGTGTGTGTGTGTGTATGTGTGCCTGTATCTGTGTGTGTGTGCGTGTGTAAGTGGATGTCTATCTTTTCGCTTCATATTGTCAATCATCACCCCGTTTTCCACCAAACTGAACTGACTTGAAGTGAGCAAACAAATAATATGCGTCAGGGCATAAATTGCAATTACATGCAATGTGCTTTTATGCGTGCAATGTGTCAAGGACGGAAAAAAACACATGTAGATTTATATCATGACTGTTAATAGTGTTGATTTTATTATAATCATTCTTATTACTATCATTATTCTTATTGATAGTGTTGTTATCATCATTATCAACATCATTTTCATTATTATTATTATCATTTTCATTAATATGATTATTATCAATGATATGTATAGTAATTATCATTAGTATCATTATCGTTATTGTTATGATTACATCATTTTTGTTATTGTTATTATTAATTATGATTATTGTTATCGTAATCTTTATTTTCATCATTATAGATATAATTATCATTATCAGCATATTATTATTCTTACCAGTATTATCGTGATCATTATTATTATCATTATCAGTGTTGTCAATATTATCATCATTATTATCAGTTGTCAGTATCATCAATATTATAATCATCATCCATCACCATTGTAATTGTTATCACCTTTACTTTTATTATTATTATCATAATTACTTCTACTATTATTATCACTATCATTAGGAATATGAAGGTTGTTATTATCACTGTTTTTATTATCGTTATTAATAATTTCAATTATCATCATCATCACTGTCATCATTTTTACAACTGTTATTAATATTAGCATCATCACTTTTGTGAATATATTTTATATATTTACATTATCATCCTCGTTAAAAATCATTATCATTATTACTACTATTGTAGCTTTTGATCATGTTATTAATTTGTACTTTTTAATTATAAGAATTATTACAGATGTTGTCCATTTAAGTGTATCGTGTTTTACTTTTCATATCATTTATCTGCACCTGTGTTACCAAATTCGTTATCAACTTTTTTAGGAATAATTCTGTTATATCTATGACCATCGTCACACCCACAAACACATCTGTACTTTATCGAATTGACACTATAATACATTAACATTAATTGGCAGTACAAGACTCTAACATTAATTTACGGTTTAAAACATTAATATTAAGTGACAGTATAATACGCTGAATAACCCTTTTCCTTTTCGCCACTAACGCATTTTCTCCGCTTCCAGGGATTCTCGGGGGTGGATGTCAGTGCCCAATTCTGGCGCCTCAGAATGCCTGGCTCGACCGTGCTAGAAATATCACCCCATCGCTGTGGTTTGAACCGCCTCATTCACATTCCAACTCCTCCCATTCTTTCTCTTCTCTTTTCTTTATTTGTTTCTCTTGCATTTCTTTGTGATTTTTTCTCTCGCTTCTATTCGTTCTAGGTTGACCCGCCTTCTTCACTTTCTTCCATTTTCGTTTCTTTATTTGCCTTCTTCAGACCGAGCGTGAACTCGCCCACATGCACATGCATGCGCGCTCACAAATTACTCTTATAGGAAAGAAAAGTGTAATAGAAATGAAGAAGAGAAACTTGGAGCAAAGGAGGTTAGCGATATGAAATTTAGAAGAGGATATAAAATTACGTCAGGACCGCTGCAAAGTGAGTGGGCGCTGAAAGGAGAGAAATGCGGGTGTGGGAAGATGAAAAGGGGGAAGGCTTGAAACGCTAAAAGAAATTGTGAGTGAAAGAGTAAGTGGTAGAGAATAAAAACGAGTCGGAGAAACACAAGTGAAGAATACACATGTGGTCTGTAAAAATGAATCAGTAGATGTTGTACTGCTTATCAAATTGAGACACTGATCGCAGGAAATGGAAAGGTAAGATACGAAATCCAATATTTATAATTCCCTCCTTTCCAGATCTCTGTCTTAGCTTTCGCACACACAAACCAATGTAACTCATATACTTTAAAAAGCCTCTGTGAACTACCAATACCAAAACTAGGAATATCAATGTTATAATTACATTCGGCAATCAGAAGGGACGACGAAATGAGCTGCAGCAAGTGCGGACATCCCTCACGATTATGAGTGAGGAACAGGTCGTCCCTCGCGGCCCAAAGTTTCAATGAGGAGCTTTCTTTGTGGCGTCCAGAGAGATGAGTCGAGAGAACGGGTCGGAGAGCGAATTTTCTTTGTTATAAATGAATAAGAGTTTTATTTAAGAGTGTATTTTTCTTTCATCTTCCTCAACGGTAAGAATATTGAAGATATCATAGTTAAATTTTCTTTCGACACTGATAATGATAATGAATCTTAGTTCGAAACAGATTTCTTATCAAAAGCATATATAATTTCACCAAGAACAAAATAAAATTTTCCTCAATATTCTTGCATGTCAGGCATATCCTTATGATAAAATAACTGTTTGTGAAACAGGAAAATATTCTTTGGTATTTAAAAGAAACGCTAGCTCTTCCTCTGTGTTTTTTTTTTCTTTTGTTTCTTTTCTATTCTCATCCAGGGGTGTATGAAAACCTGCTTTTGCTATATTTGAAAAGAGCGAAGCCTTTTTTTGCCTAAAAAAGAAAAACAACTTTCTTTTCTCGCATTCATAATCATGCGTGCCTTAGATATCGCAACACATTTCAGAATAGGAACATATTTCTGTATAAGTGAAACCATGGTTTGGCAAGGATGATGATATTTATAACAACAGAGATGATAATAATGATAGTGATAATAATGATAATAGTAATGCTAAGATGAATAACAATGATGATGATAAAGGTAATGATAATGGTAATGTTAACGGTGATGGTAATGGTAATGGTAATGGTGATAATAGTAATGATGACAGTGATAATGATAATAATGATAATACTGATGATGGTAATCGTAACAATGGTAATGAACATGATAATAATAATATTAATATTAGTAGTAAGAGTAATAGTAATAGTAGTTATAGTAATAACAACAACAATAATGATAATGATATAGCTGCTGCTGATGTTGAGGGTGAAAATAACAACTCATAAACGGCAACAACAAAACAGTAACCATGATAGACATTTTACCTGGATGTACGATCAGAAAGTAACGAAATGAGTGCAGTCTGTTACAGAGAGCGGATAATAGACAATAGCAATTCTTTGAATGGTGAGCTATGAAATTTCCGTTTGATTTTTCATGTACAAATGTCGTTTAGCAGAGAGGCAGTCAAAAACAAAATCGATGTTTACGAGAGAATTAAGTTACCACTTCATAACCTGTGTTTTACTCTCTTTTCTGTTTGTCTGTCTGTCTATCTGTCTGTATGTCAATCTGTCTCTCTTTCTCTCTCTCGCTCTCTTTCTCTTATTATATGTGCTTTACTCCCTTTTCTGTCTGTCTCTTTCTTTCTTTCTCTCTCTCTCTCTCTCTCTCTCTCTCTCTCTCTCTCTCTCTCTCTCTCTCTCTCTCTCTCTCTCTCTCTCTCTCTCTCTCTCTCTCTCTCTCTCTCTACCCACTGAATCCTAGGCCCTGCCTTTCACACAATAATAATATGAAGACGGAGGCTGCTTTCGCTCTCCATCCTGTATTGTTTCCGTCTCACGAGAGATTTACACGCAATCCCAAACCAAGCATCTTACCGTGAGAAAAAGACACTTGTACATTTTGGTATTGTTGTCTGAACAGTGAAGTATTATTATCATTGTGTTTATATAACTGACCTGCGTTTTGCTTATTGCTGTCTGTTAAGGGAAATGTACAGCAACAAACAGAACTGCAGTGGATGTTTCAGTTAAAAATAGCATGCAATGTTGTGTAACTTACCTGATAAATAGGTAATGCTGTATTTCCACATATTATTGAATCTACTAAATATGATATACAAGATGATATGAAAACACTATTCATCCTTTTTTTTAAATGCTATTTTGTAATAATTTTACTTGTCATACTTTATCACTTTGTATCAAAATATTAAATATCATTGATTTTGGAGTATCCAGATTTGCACACAACGCGCTATTCCACTCTTCAGGCCAAGAAGGAGAGGAGGAAGAAGAAGAGAAAAAGAAACATCCCAACAGTTCAATAAACTTGGGTCATTTCCTTCCTTCACCCCTTCTCCCCTTTCCCCCTGCTTCCTTTATCACGCACACTGGCAATTTTCCTTCGCTTTGCCTCGCAGTTCTTGTGCCTATGTTTCCTGTCAGGCTTCCGGTCGCGGAGGTAATAAGAACAAGCTACGTCAGAGTTTGAGGTAAGTGGGTTAATTCTTGATGAGTGCTTTGTAGAGGTACTGATGTCAGAAACGTGTGTTCTCTATTTTTTCTTCTACTTACTTTCCATATTGCGGTCTTGTATAGTTTGTAATTAGTTATATAAATAGACAGCTAGACATACATTTTTTACACGTACTTATATATATTATATATATATATATATATTGTATATGTGCGTATATATGTATATATACACACACACATGTGCATATATATATATATATATATATATATATATATAATCATCATTATCAAGGGGTTAACACCAACAAGGGCGCATGGCCGCATACACCCTTCACTTCCAGCTACGAGGGTCCCTCATGGCGAGTCTCCATGCAGGCCCTCGGCTAATCCCTTCTCCTCGCGACAGGTCTCGTCGACAGGTCTTGTCTTGCAGAGAGACCTGATGGGCAAGGTCATACACAGGGAAGGGAACTAGGTGTCCATATAACCTGACCTAACGTAACCTAACCTAAACTGTAGGGTAGCCTAAGGTCAGTGCCACTGACCTCAGCACTCCGGTAAACCCTTGAATTCTTAAGGATCCGCCATTGATTGCTGACAAGAATTTGGTCGATCTCCTTGGCCACAGTACCCGTATTGCTATACCATGCCCAGTGATGCGGGTTGGAGCACTGATACCAGGAGCCAGAAAACCCCAATCTCTGGGACCTAACAAAGTCTCGGAGGAGGCTGTTCTCGCTGCTGGGATCAGCTACCGAGCCATAAGGGCCAACAGACATCTCATAGCCACCTCGATCACAGCCGGATACCGCATTGAAGTCGCCCAGAACAATGCGAATGTCTCGCCAGGGTCAATTGTCTGCCACAGATCTGAATTGGCGTTGAATGCTTCTTTCACATTGAGTTTGCAAACACTAAGAGACATAAAGCCAAAAGCATGCTTCAGTCTCAATGCCATAATACATTTATCATCCGGTGTTACTTCAACTACCGAGAGTTAATGTTGGCTGGATATGGCTATGGCTATACCCTGGAGGTGATGACCATCGCCATGGCCCAACCAGTAGTGGGTGTATCCACCCATACTGATCGTGCTGCTGCCAGGTCTTCTCACCTCAGAGAAGGCAGCCACCTCAACTCCCAACTACTCCAGTTCCTGCAATAGCAAAGGTAACCACTTGTCCTGCCACAAGGACCAGATGTTCCAAGCGCCTGTGGGATTCTCTTGGGCTTTGCCTCACATGCTTCATACAGGGCTGGCACCTGTCAGGGTATAGGCAGGACGAGTAACTCTTGTTCCCATCCTGCGCCCCAACATTTGCCCTCCCAATGGGACCCACAGCCCACCTCACTTGCTGGGTGGGCTCCCTCCAGCTTATCCATTTATTATGTATATAAATACATATATACATATATACACTTATACACACACATACACACACATTTATAAATATACATATATATACATATATATACATACATACACACATATATATACATATAAATATATATATGTATGTATACATACATATATATACATACACAAATACATATATATATATATATATATATATTTATATATATGTATGTGGACATACATATGCTTATGTGTATTTATATAGGTGTGTGTGTGTGTGTGTGTGTGTGTGTGTGTGTGTGTGTATGTATGCCCGTTATGCATGTATGTATGCATGGATGTATGTGTGTGCGTTTTGTAGCAGACATAAGAAACAAAAAAGGCTTACGAAGGCAATATATCTTCAGTAATATTCACTGGAAAACAATCATCGACGAGTACAATTTACATTAATAGGGAAAATGT
>NC_061820.1:26271108-26273608 GCF_019202785.1 Penaeus chinensis | reverse complement strand
ACATATGTATATGTGTGTATATATATATATATACACACACACACACATACATATGTATATGTGTGGATATATATATATATATATATATATATGTGTACATTAATGTATGTGTATATATATTTGTGTGTGTGTGTGTAGGCAGATAGATAGATAGATAAAGATAAATTTAGGGTAAAATACAAAAAAAAGGGAAAGAAAGTTTCAGTACCAGTACTCGTCCCAGAATCTATTCGTCCCCCCCCCCCCCCCCCGCTCTCCCTTTATCTCTTACTTCTGGCTGCCCGCGCAAAGGCGCTTTTTACATCACCTTTAAAAGTTCCCTGTAGGACCCTCGCTTCCTCTATTAACATTCCACACTTTATTTGCATTGGAAAGAATACATAGAGTTATTTTCCAGTGGAAATGCTTTTCGTTTCCTCGTTCTTAATTTAAATGTATTTGCGCAACATGTACTATTGCTCCAGTCCCTTTTTCTCATCGTTTGATTAAGGAAATGAAAATATACGAAATAGCGTTCAATGAGGAATCCAGATCGGGAATGTACAAACGTTCTATGGTTTCCGTGTAAATATCTATCCAGCATAAATTTACAAATTTATTCGGACAAAATATTTTAACATTCATAGTGTCCTTCCGTAGCGCAGTATACTTATAAACAGCATAACCGTGTATGGCATCTCCTAAGTAAGCTATTACGGCCCAGGAGTAGCGGTGATCTGCAGGTATATTGTGTCAAATATAAATATACATCATTTTCTGCGGAGAAAAAAAGTCTAAAGGCTAAAGTTGTCATATAAGTTTCATAAATAAATTAATTGACGAGTAATAGAGGAAGAACTTTGACTTTTGTTTTCGCTTAGCTAGTCCGGTGGCTAATGGCTTCGCTGAATTTAAGCCTTCGTTCGTCTTACACCTCTCGATATTTCTTTCAGTTCAGCCGCATTTATGTTAGGTTTAATGTTGTTTTATTTCTGTTAATGTATACTGAAGTGCAGTGTATTTGAATAATGAAAATTAATGCTTTTAAAGTTTTCCAGTCCATGAATTTTCTGCTTTCCGAAAATCATATTCTAATATTTCCCTAGTAGCTTGTTAGTGCACTCAGCTCCCTTCGCTTACGCAAAGGACTTCTACATATTAAACTGCCATCTTGTTAATTATGTATATAAAAAGGTTTGACTCTACGATTTACTACAAGTACAATATACATATCTCATTTGTATCCTGAGCCATTCATTCTTACGAACAGAAGCAGCTCCCAAATTCGTCGAAATGAAAAAAAAAAAAAAAAAAATATATATATATAGGCTCGTTAAATATAAGACCCGCATTGGTACTTCAGGAATGCTTACGTGTGTGGAAAAGGGGGGAAGAAAGAAGGAGAAAGGAAAGGTAAAACTCTGAAAGGGTTTTTGTTGTCGGCGTCGGAAAGTTTACCCGGATCTCGAGGCGGGGCGGAGAGGAGGCTCATTAGTAAGTTAAGAGCGGTTATCTTCGACCGCCGTTGTTCGTCTCTTCAAAAGTTTTCTCTGCGCTCGCGATGTATCAAAGCCGGAACTCCCCGTCCTTCTCTTCTGCCTTTGGTGCAAAATGCGGTTTAGTACTGCTTAACTATAATTATATAGTTTTTTTTATGGACAACTCATTGTAATTTGTTTTTTTATTGTTGTGCTTCCGTTCAGTTAAGAATATAGGATAGATAGATATACTTACATTTTTCTCTTATCTCTTTCTTAATAACAATATTTTTCCTTTTTATTACGGAGCCCTTACTTTAATACTACATTTGTTTTATATATTCTTAATTTTCTTCTTCAACGGAATACCATATAAAAGAGTCGTAGACACAGAATAATCGAAGGACAACTGTAACGAAGCCAATAAGACAGATAAAAAACAAGAAAATTCAGCTCTTCCAATCTCGCGCTCCTTAACTTAGCAATTAAATAACGGACATATTGTTTAGCAACGCGACGACTCTCAGGCGCGCAAAATTACACCCGTCCGAGGGTGAGCGTCATACTACGTAGCCTACAGCTTGATTGTCATCTACATATGCACAAAATAAATGTATGCGCGCGCGCGTGTGTGTGTGTGCGTGCTTACGGGTGTGTGCGTGAGTGCGTGCCTGTATGCCCGTGCCTGTGTGTGTGTGTACGTGCGTGTGTGCACGTGCGTGTGTGCGTGTGCGTGCGTGCGTGTGTGTGTGTGTGTGTGTGTGTGTGTGTGTGTGTGTGTGTGTGTGTGTGTGTGTGTGTGTGTGTGTGTGTGTGTGTGTGTGTGTGTGTGTGTGTGTGTGTGTGTGTGTGTGTGTGTGCGTGCGTGTGAGCGCGCGTGCACATTCGCACGATGACAAATGGAAAAAATAAAGAATAAAGGGAGAAACAAGAACTGATAAAACATGATAACTTTATTTTTCATGTGAATTTGATTACCGCCTCAAACTCCATGACAGGAAATACGTAAAATTCGACATTATGTTTCTTTTGTTTTTGACATG